>NC_062538.1:2369098-2384098 GCF_022655615.1 Tachysurus fulvidraco
GGGGGGGGAAAGAAAGGGGAAGGAGAAGAGAAATGGGGGCCCCCTGCTTGGCGAAGAGTTTAATGCCTTGCTCAAGGTCCCCACATTGGCAGCACCCCAAACCACATTAGCCACAATTAGCCTCTCACTGCCCCATGATCATTTTTGTCTAACACTCTTTCTGTCTTCTGCTTTCATTTGTCATCTGTTGGTTTCGTTTTTATTTTTTACAGAACTAATCTTAATCATTATAATAATCACAACATAGTCACAGATTCCAACATAGCAGGATTAAACGGAGGATCGAAGCTAAACCACAAACTTTTGTCTGTTAACCACTCTTGTCAAGAGGAATTTGATTCTGTGGTGTGTGTGTGGTGTGTGTGTGTGTGTGTGTGTGTGTGTGTGGGGTGTGTGTGTGTGTGTGTGTGTGTGGTTTGTGTAATGTCAAAACTGTAAATTGGCCTGCGTATTGTCATGAGTTAAACAAATACAACCTACACACCCTTGTGCTGCTAAAGGTGGGTGTGGTGTGGTGCTGTTGAAGGAGAAAACCGAGGGGTGGTTAGGGAGTTTATGGTTTAATACAAATCTTATGTTGTGTCGTGTGTTAAAAAAATAATGTCAGAGGAATCCTGTCTACAACTCATTTAAAATGATAGATATCACACACACACACCACCCACCACACACACACACACACACACACACACACACGGACAGCCTTGTGCAGCACATATTAACTGTCCAGTAAATGAATAACGGCGTCAACCTTGTCTCCTCATATCTTATGCGACGCCAGCAGATTTACATCCACCGTGATTCCAGAATCATCCTAACGAATCATCACAGTTCCACGAAAGCACAACTAATCCACACACTAAAGGTGTAAACACTCACGCTTTCCTCCGCTTGCTAGAAGAAACGACACCCCCACCCACCCACTCCACCCACCGCCACCACGACACACTCGCGCTCTCGTGCGCAGTGTCGCTCAGAGGCTGTAGGCATGTTACAGACAGCACAGAGGAAATGATACATGATTGTCTGCTGATGTATATGAATATTCCCGCGTCGGTACATATTCTCACTACAATCAGGAGGGCAATCATCCAGAGGGAGAGGGTGAACCTGTTACCTCCCTGTATGCTTTACGTTCTAACGACTTTGCTGAGTCCCCTACAAGTGTGTCACGAGGAGTTTAAAGATGTAAATGGTTATGGTGTTATATTATTATGAGGCTTGAGCAGAGCGAGTGTCCAGGAGTGGCTAAAATGTGGAGAATCGATATTTATGGTTTTCAGCAGGAATCTCAGCTTCAGATGGACTTTTTAAAGCTGCGTACAAAGTTTTTTTCTATTCAAGAAAATTAAAAAGTGCAAAAACCACGATATCAGAACTAGATTTAGGATTGGTCCTGTTTTGTTCCACTTGTTCCACAGTTACACCGTGTGCCGATGCTCGATGATGGACAATGTCACACATTTTAATGGTGTAATGATGTGTTGAGGAACAGCTAGTTACTGCTAGTTATGTGTTATATCCTTGGCTTACATCATGTAGACAAACAGACCTCACTCTCTCTCTCTCTCTCTCTCCCTCGTCTCTCTCGGAATCATCTCTCTCTCTCCTTCTCTCTGCCTCTCTCCTGCCTCTCTTTTGCTGCTCGTCTCTCACACCACTCATCGGGTCTCTCTCTTACTCACTCTCTCTCTCTCTCTCTCTCTCTCTCTCTTTTGCTCTCTCTCTCACTCACTCACTCTCTCTCTCTCTCTCTGCCTCTCTCTTTTGCTCTCTCTCTCACACTCACTCTCTCTCTCTTTCTTACTCACTCTCTCTCTCTCTCTCTCTCTGTCTCTCTCTCTGTCTCTGTCTCTCTCTCTCTCTCTCTCTCTCTCTCTCTCTCTCTCTCTCTCTCTCTCTCTCTCTCTCTCTCTCTCTGTCTCTCTCTCTCTCTCTCTCTCTCTCTCTCTCTCTCTCTCTCTCTCTCTCTCTCTCTCTGTCCTGAATATTCCACCATCCTGGAGAATTTTACAAAGCACCACAACAGCTACAGAGTTCTGACACCTGAGATTTTTACCGTTAAACAACACAATGTTTTTTTTTATTATCACCGCTCAATTATGCAGCACATCCGCCATACAACACCCTGTGAACAAGCTGTTACTATAACGACTGTCGCTCACCTTCGTATACTGTTATGAAAAATGATCGCACCTTCTGACCAATCAGATCTGAGAGTTCAGTCACGCTGTAGAACTTTCTGGAACACTACGGAACATTCTTTCCCAACATCAGCCTTTCTCATATCAGGGAAGGATCAGAGCTCGTATTCATGAGTATTCTTAGTGTAAAGAATTTCTCCTGGTGACGAAATTCTAAATCTTATTCTAAAGAGAAGATCCTAATAAAGATAAAAGTTCTTCATAAAGCGTCTATAACCTTAAAAGAGCTCATAAGGTCATAAAGTGAGAAAGAAAGAAAGAAAGAAAGAAAGAAAGAAAGAAAGAAAGAAAGAAAGAAAGAAAGAAAGAAAGAAAGAAAAAAAGAAAAATAAAAGAAAGAAAGAAAAATAAAAGAAAGAAAGAAAGAAAGAAAACAAAAGAAAGAAAGAAAGAAAGAAAGAAAGAAAGAAAGAAAGAAAGAAAGAAAGAAAGAAAGAAAGAAAGAAAGCATCTACAAATAGAAAGAAAGAAAGAAAGAAAGAAAGAAAGAAAGAAAGAAAGAAAGAAAGAAAGAAAGAAAGAAAGAACAAAAGAAAGAAAGAAAGAAATAGAAAAAAGAAAGAAAGAAAGAAATAGAAAAAAGAAAGACAGAACAAAAGAAAGAACGAAAGAACAGAAGAAAGAAAGAAAGAAAGAAAGAAAGAAAGAAAGAAAGAAAGAAAGAAAGAAAGAAAGAAAGAAAAACAAAAGAAAGAAAGAAAAACAAAAGAAAACAAAAGAAAGAAAACAAAAGAATAATAATTTTATCCTGATAAAGATAAAAGTTCTTCATAAAGCGTCTATAACCTTAAAAGAGCTCATAAGGTCATAAAGTGTTATTAGTACCGAGGAGGACGTTTAAGAGCTTGAAGAGTTTCTTTATCAGAAGAGAAAATGTCCGAAAGGTGAAGAAGGAGAAGAAATGTGTTGTATACGATATTTAATAATGATAGTGAGTTGAGAAAATGATACAGATTAGATCGTGTAGGGATTATTATTGTGACCTCGGATTACAGATAACATCTCAGACGTTATATATAATTCTGCCGCTATGTCACTTAGTGATACTCTAACATCTCTGAAACTCTGTGTCTCTGACATTTCTGCTCTGTGTCGGAGATGTTTACATTTACATTACGTTTATAACATACAGATGTTAGATCGGTCGGTCACCGATGTAATCCCTACACCATATAGACTCAAATATCTGAACATAGAGACAAAGTGAAGCTTTACAATAGACCAGATTTTAAAAGCGTCACTATATATTATTTTATAAGACAACCAATCACAGTCCTCAAAAGAACGTGTCACCTAGTAACAGGTTTAGCCCCGCCTCCTCTCTAAGATAAAAGTTGTATTGTCCTTTCTTTCATATCTGTATTTCTTCAGCAAACATTATTTGTTTAATACAATTACTATTTATTTTATAAAATCATTTTTCACAGTCTGTCTCTCAAGGTCCAGAGACATTTTAATAGGACTTAAATGAATAATCCTGCACTGACACCTGAATTAATATTTACTTAAATAATCATTACGTCTTATTTTAATTAACGACGAATTAAGCCGTACACTGATGTATCACAGACTAATGAAGAGCTTAATGAACCTTATCTACGACGTGAGTCTTATAAATTCCTGCGTGAATAAGGACCACCTTAAGTTTGTTAGTTAATGAGCCGGTTATTAATTGACACGTAGAGGTTAAACTAAATCAAACATTCTCTATAGGAAAGAACGGAGATTTCTATAATTCGCCATATGCTGCTGTGTACACAAACATTATTGGATGGATGGCGTTGGATTACTTTTATAATTGACACTGATCCTCCTTTTTGAATGTTGAAAGACGCATTAATAATAAAAAACGTTCATTTTACTTTCGACCTGTTTTGCGTCATAAGTACATCCGTTACTCTTCAGAGGGAGTTCTGGGACCCGGAACTACATTCCGTCATCATGCGGTTATGCAAAATGATTGCACCTTCTGACCAATCAGATTTAAGTGTTTAAACCTGCTGTAGAACTTTATTAATTCATTCATTTTCTACCGCTTATCCGAAGTTCTCGGGTCACGGGGAGCCTGTGCCTATCTCAGGCGTCATCGGGCATCGAGGCAGGATACACCCTGGACGGAGTGCCAACCCATCACAGGGCACACACACACTCTCATTCACACACACACACACACACACTACGGCCAATTTCCCAGAGATGCCAATCAACCTACCATGCATGTCTTTAGACCGGGGGAGGAAACCGGAGTACCCGGAGGAAACCCCAGAGGTACGGGGAGAACATGCAAACTCCACACACACAAGGTGGAGGCGGGAATCGAACCCTCAACCCTGGAGGTGTGAGGCGAACGTGCTAACCACTAAGCCACCGTGCCCCCCCCCCTCTGTAGAACTGTAGAACTTTAGAACGTTTTAATTGAAAGTAACAGCGTAAGCTAAGCTAAGCTAAGCAACTTTCTTCCCAAACGTCCTGAGGTCTGCTCTGGCTGTTTGAAGAATATATTAATTTCCTTTGTGAATTTCTTGACAGTTTGGACAGAAATATGGTTTTATTTTGGACCTTTGTAAAGCAAAAAGGTGAACGATTAGAAACGATGTAAAAATGATTCATTACAATTCTTTCCTTTAGAGCGTAGATCCTAATTTAGAAGTGTTTTAAGTGTTAATTAATAGGTTATCTAACACACGTACCTTATTTAAGGGGGTCGTAGTCAAGGTGAGTGATTAGTACACACTTTAACACACTCACCATTATTTCATATTTAATTGAGTGTTTCATTATAATGTGTGTGTGATGTTATTAAAGCAACACCTAGCTTTAATTACGTCCTCTGTACTTCCTGTATTTGTATCTAGACTCAGTGTTGAGAAGTGTTTTATCTCACAACTATCAAACTGGGCTGTTTTTTTTTTTGTAACACCTCCTTCACCCAAACACCACTTCCCTCTTTTTTCTATCTCCACTAATCCTCTTGTCTGACAGACATGGAAAGTGATATTCTCTCCCATCTGGCTATGGAGTTTGGATGGAGTACATTTTGGTCTGCTTGAACGCCATGTCTCCTGGGTTTGCGCACGTGTGTGTGTGTGTGTGTGTGTGTGTGTGTGTGTGTGTGTGTGTGTGTGTGTGTGTGTGTGTGTGTGTGTGTGTGTGTGTGTGTAAATGTTTGAGATATTTCAACAGATATTAGCTTCACTATCCTTCACAATGCAATAACTATCCTATTATTAAGTATGTAAATAAAATACTATACGAGTTGTAGATTCTGAATCGGTAACATGTTTGCACGACATTATTTATCGGTACAGTGTAAATAAAAATAATCGGGCCTGGGAGCTAATGTGAAAAAAGATCAATATTTATTATAAGATTATAATAAATGTTGAATAATTCTAGAATTTTCTAGAAAATGATCTGATATAAAATTTAAACCTAGTATTCTGTAATTATTCCTATTATGTGTATTGTGTTATTTAAATTCTATTTATTTCATTCGGAAATGTAGAAGAAGACTTTTGTTCCACTTCTATCATTAATACACATTAAACACGACACCTGATGCTCCTTTACACAGAAGCGTAATCTTGCTGCCTTTAAACGTTGGCATTTGAAGTTTTCCAAACTGAGAAATAAAGGTGTCGTGACTGCGCTGTGCCCTGAGGGAAGTTTTCGGACTATACGATCACTTGAATGAATAGTGCTACTAGCCAGTGTTATTAACGACCACCTCTTCTGTCGCTCTTTTCTCCAGCCCTCCAGGGCATGCCATATGATGGGCGACTGGTGGGTTGGTGGTTCGTTGGTGGGTGTTTGCCCCCAGGTGGACTCCCTTTGGTCACGTGAGCTCCTGTCAGCTGGGAAGCCTGGCACTGGCTGCCTGGCCAAAGCGTCCAAGGGCGACTTATCCCCTCCTAATTAGCAGCTTAGCCTATATTTGTTACTCAGAACTGTGTGTTGGTGTGGTGGGTTTGTTTTGGGTCTTCTCTTCTCCCGGTGTATGTGTGTATGTGTGTGTTGAAAGAAGCCTGTGTGTATGTAGCTCAGTAGGGGAAGCAAAGAGACAGCTGTGAAACAAGTGCTCTCATTCGGTGCATCGTATCCCCTTTGACCCCGAGGCTGTGTTTCCAGCAGGGTGTGTGTGTGGAGATACAAAAGGACCCACAGAGGCGGTGAAGGCAATTACAAGTCCAACACAATGCAGGATCAACCCCAGTCTATACACAGCAATCATTTACGCTTTCTAATGGTTCTGCGCGTTCGTCTGTTAACGAACTTTGTGCACTCTGCTCCAACATGCTTTATTCACTAATAATAATAATAATAATAATAATAATAATAATAATAATAATAATAATAATAATAATAATAATAGGGGGGCACGGTGGCTTAGTGTTTAGCACATTTGCCTCACACCTCCAGGTTTGGGGTTCGGTTCCCGCTTCTGCCGTGTGTGTGGAGTTTGCATGTTCTCCCCGTGCCTTGGGGGTTTCCTTCGGGTACTCCGGTTTCCTCCCCCAGTCCAAACTTCTCGGGTCACGGGTAGCCTGTTCCTATCTGAGGAGTCATCGGGCATCGAGGCAGGATACACCCTGGACGGAGTGCCAACCCATCACAGGGCACACACACACACTCTCATTCACTCACACACTACGGACAATTTTCCAGAGATGCCAATCAACCTACCATGCATGTCTTTGGACCGGGGGAGGAAACCGGAGTACCCGGAGGAAACCCCCGAGGCACGGGGAGAACATGCAAACTCCACACACACAAGGCGGAGGTGGGAATCGAACCCCCAACCCTGGTGTTGTGAGGCGAACGTGCTAACCACTAAGCCACCGTGCCCCCCTGGTAGGAAGAATTAAGGATAAATTTAATATTTATAATTTATGTCCTGAATGCAAATATTTGTCTATTGTTAAAATCACCACACTGATCATTTGAATAGAATTGAACAGTGAGTCCTAAACACATCTCCAGCCTTCTTTCTGCACTCAAACTTCTTGTCTAGCTTTCCTCAGGGAGTCGGCATCAAACGCTGAGGAGAAAGCCGAAGGAGATCGGCGCTAAGATGGAATAGCAAATGGAGGATGAGAGAGCGCAAATTCACTGAGCGTTCTGCGCTTCCTCTTTGAAGTCTATCTGTGAATGGGAAATGTCATCTAAGCTCTTCATGCACTTCTGTCGCTATAGGTGTGAGTTACACTTACCGCACCTTTTGCTCTTGGCATCATCCGTTGCGGTCTAGTCCTGCAGGTGTGAAGCCGACGCCGATGATTGTGAGTGTTTCCACCTGCTTCAGGTCTTTTATGTTGGACCCTTAGGAGTGTCTTAACTTAGCTGTTATTTCTAGGAGAAAAAGTACTAGATGTGTTTTTTGTGGTGGTTTTGTCTCTTAGGATCTAGGACCGTCTAGAAATTTGTTTTTATACTGTATATTTAATTTATTTATTCATAAAATATCATTAAAGATAATCTACAGTACAAGTCCCCCTGGCATAAGACTGTACATCGAAGCGCTGTTTAAATCCGTTGCCTAATAATTGCTTAGTAAATGGTAACGTTTGCATGGTTAGGCGCTCACCCGTGCAGAGATCCCCGTCTGTGACGAATCGATCTCTTCTGAAAAGTGGTACTAGAAATAAACTGTGGTTTGTGATAATGATCTCTGATTAATGGTTGGTTTTTTATTCAAATCTGCTCTGTGGTTTTATTGAAGCATGTGCCAATAAGTGCATGTGCCCCTCGGAGCGCTCCTGATTACTTGTGAGCGTTATCGACTGGGCGCTGATCATTTGTCCGCTCTGATTCCGCTTCTAATCTGAGATCCTTTCTATAGCAACGATGGAGTAGTATTATCTTCTCAGATCATCACCCAGGAAATCCCATGGTACCCCCATCTCGAGCCTTCCCCCACCCCATACCGGCATCCCGAACATCTCTGGAGCCATGTAGCCACATGACCGGAGTAAAGGGGGGCCTGTTGAAGAACAGCTTTTCTGGGATTTGTTCCCTTTTCTGGATCAATATGTTCCATAGAGCACTTCCTTAAGATGGATGAGACAGTCCTCTCTTGTTAGTAAGGCCTCACCGGCCAGCCGTGAGCCAAAATTACCTGGATCACAGAGCAGAGCCCGGCGGGACAGAAGATCGGACCGAGCTGCGATCAATCAGCAGCACTTAGCCTCGGTTCATGACAATCTCCCAGCTTTGTTTTATTGGTATATTTTTTTACATAAAGAGGGGTCAGATGTCTCAAGCATGTTGCAGAGCAAAGGTGAAAATGGTTATGATGGGATTTTTCCAAAGACACCTGGATGTATACAGTACGTAAAACCTACGACTTAAAGAAATTCAGTTGAGAAGGACAAAAATGTCGTGTGGTGTGTTTTGTTTTTATGTAACATGATAGCGTCGTGTTGCATTTTCAGACGTAATCGAACACCGATAACTGCCTTTTGCTTCCATGATCGCAAGGATAACAGACATAGACGCGACAGCTCCACCGGGTCAAAGTGATGGAGCGAGGCGGCAACGTAACCGTGAACAAGCATGTGTTAGTTGTTTCAAAAAATAAGAAAGAAAAAGCTGTAGAAATGCAAAGCGATTGGAAATGCAGGCCTTTCTTTATGGCTCCTTTGCCGTTGAATAATAGACCCCCTGGCAGAATGGAAGTCTGTTATTGTTTGTCCCTGTGGAAAAAAAATAGCACAATCTGTTGCCATTGTAAAGCACACTACACCACCAGTAGCAGCAGGTGTTGAATAGAAGACAAGCAAAGGCTAATATGTTTGGGCCCTGGAGCCAATTAGCTCCATAGCTCAGTAACAGCAACAGCATTAGTTAGTTGACTGTGCATTAAGTGGAAATGGGACGGTGCCAGTAGCCAACTTTTGATTACAAAGTGAGATTAACACTTTGATAAGTTCAGAAAGAGGAACTGCCATGAGAGTTAAGTCATTACTGGGAAGAGTCAGACCGTTTCATGAGTCACTTCATGCAAATGTGACCGTAGATTGACGGTTTTGGCTCTTGCTTTGTTTTGTCATGGTTTCTGAGATTGCAAATATGCAAGGTGAAGCTATAAGAGGTCAGATAGACATTGCATACTTTTACCACAAAGAAACATTTGAATAGTTTTTGCATGCTACAGACCAGAATTATGAATAGTTTATCTTTAGGAAATGATTCGTCTCACCGTAAAACCTCTTGGGTTTTATTGATTAGTCGATGGCCGGATAACGACAGTAGCGGATTAGCGCTAACGACTGCAGGATACGGAGTCCTGCGTGCTATACGACGAGAGTGGAGTTTATTCAGATGAATCGTGAGTGAGCACGTTACAAAAATGAGCAAATTATATTAAACCTTAGATAGAACAGGAACCTCAGTCGTGGTCTCATGAGCAATCTGGAGACAAGTCCGTTGAATCGTTTTGGTCGTTTGTGCAGGACGCAGAAGAATTTCAGTAAATAAAGTGTATACGTATAAAAATATTGGCATAGCAACAATACTGGCTATAATACGGAGGCACGGAGCCAGAATTAAGAGCATATTAGTGCTCTACGGTGGAAGATCTTGTCATTGTCATTACCCGACTTGTGTCCACCTGCTGGATCTGATACCCAGCGTTAAATCTGGTGTTAGTCTAAACTCTAATCTCCTCGTCCAGGAGTTTAAGACTTGCCCATGGATCATCCCATGGAGTCTTCATGTCTGAATTTAATACAGCTTGGATGTTTAACTGTTTTGCATGGACAGATTTTCTCTAAGAAGTGTCTTTATCAGAGATTAACTGTTAGCATAAAAAGCTATATCAACAGAAGCATAAAAGTCCATATGTGTCATTCTTTTGAATATTTTTGCTAATTCTAATGAAGGAGGTCAATAATTCTGCAGGGGCCAATAAAAATATAGGATAAGTGGAGCTAAGTGAAGCTCATAAATGAAATCACCCCACACACACACACCCACACACACCATCAGTATAGGCTCTAGCTCAGTCTGTGTGCTAAAGAACATCTGTCGAAGCTGCAGGAGTCGGTTGTGATGAAGTGACTCTTGATCCATTGCCTCCCAAAAAGATTCCATATCCGAGTGTTTATTTTAGTAATAAAAATATGTCGGTCCGAATTGTCCTTATTAGCTTGCAGTCACGGTTTACTTGTCTTTCTTTCTGTTTGCTTCACAACATTTAAAGTATGGTGTGAAAAACAAAAAACAACCTAAGACCAGACGAATAAACAGTAAGTAGCTGCGACGGTATTTGCGTTTATCTGGGAATCGTAACCAGCTCATCCGGGTGTATCGTCATGACTTAATTGACAGATGACTGAATGACTAATGAGAGAGTGCATGCTATTCGGTGGTCTCGTGACCCCAGACAGCATCAATTTTTTCGTCTCCTCCGGCGTCTGTGAGTCATCCGCTTGGAGCTGTGCAGTAGGATAAACTGTCTCTGAGTGGACGTTATAAAAATCCAAAGTGCTTTAAAAAAAACCTCTTTAAATTTTACATTCATAAAAATGACATTATTAATAATGATATTTATGAATTTGATCTAGTTGGCAGTTTATTATGAATACTGTACCTGTACTTCTGCTACAGAGGATCTTCATTTGTTCTAGACTTATTCTGAATTTGTCCCCACTATAGTTTCAGTATAGACTCAGATTCCATGGCTGCAAATCAGGTAACATGGAGGGGAGTGACATCTGTTCCACGCAGACTCTCCACTGGTGTCCCACAGGGCTCAGTACTTGGTCCTCTTCTTTTCCCTGTATACTCACTCTCTTGGTGAAGTTATTTCCTCACATGGGTTTTCTTACCACTGCTATGCTGATGATACACAACTTATCTTCTCTTTCCCACCCTCAGATACCACGGCTTCTGATCGGATCTCAGCATGTCTGGCAGAAATTTCATCATGGATGACTGCTGATCAGTTAAAGCTCAATCCTAGCAAAACTGAACTGCTGTTCATCCCAGGTGATTCATCCCCAGGTCATGATCTTGCTATATCCTTGCACAACGATCTGATCTCCCCTTCAGCGACAGCTCGCAGCCTTGGGGTAACCATGGACAATCAACTGTCCTTTTCCTCTCATGTTGCTAATGTATTCAATGTTAGAGATTTAAGCACTTATGTACTGTACGTCGCTCTGGATGCTGTAAATGTAAATCCGAATCACGGTTGAATGTGTTGTGCGTTCTGAGATGCTTTTCTGCTCAGCATGGTTGTAAAGAGTGATTATTTGAGCTACTGTAGCCTCCTGTAGTCAGCATGAAACAGTCTGGGGGTTTTCTTTTGAAGAATGTATATGTCATGTATGGTTAGTTTAATGAACTATAGCTACACACTGGGGGCACCATGGTTTGGTGGTTAGTACATTTGACTTGCAACTCCAGGGTCCGAATCCTGTCTCTGCCCTGTGTGTGGAATCGGCATGTTCTCCGTGTGCTTTGAGGGTTTTCTCTGGGTTCTCGAGTATCCTCCCAGTACAAAGTCATGCGTTGCAGGCTGATTGGTGTCTCTAAATGGACCGGATTGTGTGTAATTGTGCCCTGGGATTGTTTGGCACCACATCCAGGTTGTCCCCTGGGATATACTCAGGGTTCCATGTGGCCCAGTTACATTTACATGCATTTGGCAGATGCTTTTTTTAGTGCGACTTACATTTATCTCATTTATACAGCTGAGCATTTGAGGGTTAAGGGCTTTGCTCATGGGCCTAGGAGTGGAAGCTTGACGACCTGGGGCTTCAAACTCACAACCTTCCGAATTTACATTTTATTAGGCTATTATTAAAGGTTGTAAAAGTTGTTGCAAGGTAAGTTATCAGCAACAACTACAGCATATTTATATGAAATGTCTGTAGTTATAGAGTGAGGGATGTGTATGTCAGGAGTCACCAATGCATCCTGGGAGTGGAATGGGTTTAACAGTGTATCCAGCATCACAACCTGAATAATGAGAACTATTGGACGTTATTGGAGGTTATTGGACGTAAAATAAATAAATAAATAGATAGATAGATAGATAAATAAATAAATAAATAAATAGAAACACTGATTCGGAAGCCTTCGGAAACTATTTCCAGAATCCTGCCAAGAATCGTTTTTTTTTTGGGTTTCGGCTCTTGTGCTCGCTGATCTTGAGGAAAACCGGAGTGAGCTAACCAGAGAGGTGGAAATGTTTCACTCTGTCAGCTATGCAATATTTAAAGCCCTCAGCCAGGGTCCCATTAATGGAGCCCTTTCCCTGCTGCTGTTATTCAAGTTCAAATCTGCCTCTCTGACACAAATTACATATCCAGTCTTCTGCACTGTGAAGAAAGCGAAGTCGAGCACAGCCGATACGTCCGGATTTTATGGTATACAGTAACAGGCTTTGAAAGTCATTTTTGTTGGACGTGTTTCTGATAAAGTGTAGTGGAAGGGTGAAAAGTTCCTTTAAGAAGAACTAGATAAAAGTGAGAAGCGGTTTTTAGACGTTAACAACAGATCAGATACTAAGAATGATTTGCTGTCAAAATGACTGTCTAGCTATAGCATCATTTTGCTTTCAGCAAGTTTCTCTGCCTTTAATTCCATCGCCATCGTTTTTTGCTGTTCGAGCCCCATCTTGTGTTGACAAGCATGATCTGAGTATTATTAGCTCTCTGGATTGGATTTGTATCTGTGTGAGCTTGTAGTGGGAATTCATACACTCACACACACACACACGCACACACACATATATATATATATAGATCCATATTTCATGAAGCTTAGTGAAGTCAGCTTGCTTGGGACTCATCGTGCTGTCAACACGTAGTGTGTGAATCGCTCCTATAGCAGTCGTGCTACCACCTGTCTGACAGCCCTGTTGGTCAAATGCAACCTGTATCAAACTGTAGCTCTTTAGCTATTAGCATTCCACTTAGACATTGTTTGCATAGCTGCAGAAGGAGTCAGGATGTTCTTTGATCGAGCAGATTGTGCAGCGGTGGTGGTGGTGGTGGTGGTGGTGTAGCAGAGGCCTCTGTAGCTTAGCTTCACCGCAGGAGATCATTAGGCTTTGCCTGATGGACAGCTTGTGTGTTTCCTCTTCCCTCAAAAGTCCACACTGGAGTGACCCCTGCTCCTTGGCCTTGATCCTGAAGCTCCTTGCTTCTTTCTTTTGGGACTGCAGAACAAGTGGCTCCTGGTGTTAAGGAAGAGTGAAACTTTAATATTTAATCTTTCTGCCTTTTTCCCCCCTCCTTCTCCTCCTCTTGTATTATCCTCCGGTTCCAATGCCCTGCAGCTATAAGTGACAGAGAGGCACATGGTGTGCTATGAAAAATGTATCTTCAGAAGATGACACGGTATGGGAATTTGACGCCTAGGACAAGGCTTGATCTTGTGCTGAAATAAATATGTTCCCTGGCTTTGCCGTTGTTCCTGACGTGGCTTTGCGAGGCCACTTGGACTAGATAGTCCTTTGTAATGCAGTGACAGAGCTGGAGGTGTGTGATTCCTAACACGGTCGCTGTTTCAAGCCCAGCAATCTTTCAGCTCAAAAAATTTATGAGGTTACTGATGTCAAGCTTAAATAATGTTGTTTGCAAAAAAATAAAAAAAATAATAAGGATACTGGAAATTCAACAGCACTCAGTGTTTGGGCTACTGATCAGAAGGTTATAAGTTCAGACCCCACTTTTTGGCCCTTGAGCAACAACCCCTTAACCCTCTGTTGTATCTTGTTGCTTTGTTAATCCTGTTGCAAACTATAATTTTGTTGAAAAACTTAGAGGACAAACATGTGCTCAAGCTATGAAGCAGATCAGGAGAAATATGGTTGCCAAGATTAAAATTACTCAGCAAACACTGAGCTTTTGGTTTGTAGCATTTAATCAGAATTAAAGGTCATAAAAGCACACAGCAGGGGTCACGGTGGCTTAGTGGTTAGCACTTTCGCCTCACACCGCCAGGGTCGGGGGTTCGATTCCCACCTCCGCCTTGTGTGTGTGGAGTTTGCATGTTCTCCCCGTGCCTCGGGGGTTTCCTCCGGGTACTCCGGTTTCCTCCCCCGGTCCAAAGACATGCATGGTAGGTTGATTGGCATCTCTGGAAAATTGTCCGTAGTGTGTGAGTGAATGAGAGTGTGTGTGTGCCCTGTGATGGGTTGGCACTCCATCCATCCATCCTGCCTCGATGCCCGATGACGCCTGAGATAGGCACAGGCTCCCCGTGACCCGAGGTAGTTCGGATAAGCGGTAGAAAATGAATGAATGAATGAATGAATGAATGAATGAATGAATGAATGAATGAATGAATGAAAAGCACACAGCACTGAACCAAAGTGTAAGAGCAGAGAGTGTGTATATAGTGTACAGATTAGTTTCTATTATAAGATTATGCACAAATTTCGGAAGAAAGAACTAAGGAATTTGTTTAGTTTTCACACAAATACTTATGCCCAGTTTTCCAGCGCTCATTTTGTTGGTGACATTTTCCATTTCCGTGTCTTTTGTCATGTACAATACAGGATTATTTTGAAACACCGGTTAATAATAATAATAATAATAATAATAATAATAATAATAATAATAATAATAATAATAATACCTTCAATGGTGATGAGAAACTCATGAGTTGTGTTGAACACAGTCGAACAACAATCCATCTAAAACGCTAAAGCTTCGTGCTCTCAGGATAAAGTCACCGGACAGAGTCCTGTGTGAGAGTTTTGTCTGAGTCTGCGTTAGTGGCATCGTGGCTTGGTCTTGATAAGCAGAAGCTCAGACGCTCACCTGTTCCCGTCCTGCCAGCT
>NC_062538.1:2389098-2404098 GCF_022655615.1 Tachysurus fulvidraco
ATTTAATTTATTTAATGATTAATTTTCTTTTCAAATAAAAAACAAAAACACAACAGACATGTTCAAAATTTATTCCGGAATATATTTATATACGTATACATTATTTTAAAAAAAAAAAGAAAAAAAAAGGAAATGTAGGCATGTATAGGAATAAGTATTAGTATATTAATAAATGACACAAAAGCATTACATAAGCAGTCTGGAGGGATACAGAAAGAAATATTCTTTCAAGGATACATTCAAATAAATCCATAGAGATGGAATAAATCCTTTCCAAACACACATATAGTGAGTTATACATAGTTATGTACAGTATAGTGAGACCAAGGAACATATAAGACATGTTTGTTATTCTGGTTACTAAGACACGTATCAAATATGGATTAGGCAGCATAACTGCATCTTCCCTCACCTCATCCCATTGACAAAAGAGGCTCTATGAGCCACTATGTAACAAAAGTATGCTTGACGTGGAGCTTTTTGAGCAAACGTGTCTGGACAGATAGCTGAAACTGAGTCAGAGTGGACACTGAATACCTACAAGCACATTAATGTCAACAATTACATAATAGGAGAGGAAAATGCTGTATTGCCTGTTATAAATTAGCTTTAAGTATCGGTCTTTGTGCGTGTGTGTGTGTGTGTGTGTGTGTGTGTGTGTGTGTGTGTGTGTGTGTGTGTGTGTGTGTGTGTGTGTGCGTATATGTTTGTGTGTGTGCGTGTGCGTGTATGTGCGTGTGTGCGTGTGTGTGTGTGTGTGCGTGTGTGCGTGCGTGTGTGCGTGCGTGCGTGCGTGCGTGCGTGTGTGTGTGTGTGTGTGTGTGTGTATGTGTGTGTGTGTGTGTGTGTGTGTGAGAGAGAGAGTGTGTGTATGTGCGTGTGTGTGAGTGTGTATGTGCGTGTGTGTGAGTGTGTGTGTGAGTGTGTGTGTGTGTGTGTGTGTGTGTGTGTGTGTGTGTGTGTGTGTGTGTGTGTGTGAGTGTGTGTGTGTGTGTGTGCGTGCGTGTGTTGAGTGGTGTGTGTGCGTGTGTGCGTGCGTGTGTGCGTGTGTCTTTGTGTGTGCGTGTGTGTGTGTGTGTGTGTGTGTGTGTGTGTGTGTGTGTGTGTGTGTGTGTGTGTGTGTGTGTGTGTGTGTGTGTGTGTGTGCGTGCGTGTGTGTGTTATAATCAGTGACGCCCTGTGGTTAACGGCTGAATGAAATGGGTTAGAGGTCGACACTTTTAACCTAATTACTTCTAACTGCTCATTAACTCTTTTTTTTTTTTTTACCAGAGGACAAAAAAATAATAAAAAGTTTAGTTGTGTCCATGTTTAGCTTTGTATTGAGACCTGGCGCTTTTGCTGTATTCGTAATTTTTTATTCGTATTTCAATTTATAGGAGCGCAATATTCAAAGAAAGAAAAAAAACAGAAAACGATCTTTTTCTTCCACACAGATGTTTGTACCTTCAGAGTAAATGTTGATATCAAACCCATTTCTGCTCTCTGAGAAGCTCCGAGTGTTCGTTCATCTAAAAAGCAGCTCAGATTTCTCTTCAACACTAAAACTCAGTGTCAGATCATCAACAGAGGGAAAAACACACGTCTAAAACACGCTGAAAGAATCCTCTTCTGCAGTCAGCCGGTCATGAGATTAGAACTTTTGGTGTTATAAAGGTGTTTAAATGGAAAAAAATGCAGGTTTGTGATGAATTCTAACTCTAATGTATTCATTCATTCATTTTCTACCGCTTATCCGAACTTCTCGGGTCACGGGGAGCCAATCTCAGGCGTCATCGGGCATCGAGGCAGGATACACCCTGGACGAAGTGCCAACCCATCACAGGGCACACACACACTCTCATTCACTCACACACTCCGGACAATTTTCCAGAGATGCCAATCAACCTACCATGCATGTCTTTGGACCGAGGGAGGAAACCGGAGTACCCGGAGGAAACCCCCGAGACACGGGGAGAACATGCAAACTCCACACACACAAGGCGGAGGCGGGAATCGAACCCCCAACCCTGGAGGTGTGAGGCGAACGTGCTAACCACTAAGCCACCGTGCCCAAGGATTCAACTCCTCGTGTTAATTTTTTCTGCTTTTTTGATCATCACGTGAATTTGTGTATTCACAATTCAAACTCTGTCTCATTCATCGCTTTGTAGAAGTGTTTTGTCAGGTGATTATTTGATCATCTCATTATTTAGCATGACATTTTTTTTGCTTTCTCAGCAGATACTTTGCTTTGGTGACTTAAAACCAAGTCAGACATTTTTTTGAAGTGAATCAGATTTTTAGCATCACAGCATATTGGCTACGAGTCACGGCATGTTGGATAAGAAGTCACTCGTATCAGTGTCTATATTTCACGAGGTTTCTTTGGGTTTGTGTGAAAACCGATCGAAACAGCGTCTTCGTTTTTCTCCCATGTAGCAGCTTTGTATTAAACAGAATAGATTAGAAATATAACAGGTTTTAAATTAAATAAATAAGTCGCAGTTATATAATCAAAGCTTGCCTGAGAAATACAGTGGAATGAAGAAGATGAAGGTGATGTAACCGATTCCTTCAGAATTGAGATCGAATCGTCACAACTGGAGCGATTTATTGTATTAAAAATAAAACCTTTGCTGTTTTAAGAACTTGCGTCATTTGAGGCTTGTTAATGTGACATACCTGTACGTTTAAGGGTACGTAGGTGTGCTGTCACTCACTATACCTGTCACTCACAGATGACATAACACTGGTGATGTATTTCTGCAGGTATTCGTTTGAACAACTGTAGCATTACCTGAGAAATATAAACCGATCCAAATCTGAAGTTTTTCATGTCACATCCATAATTCACTTTCAGAATTCGTATTTAACCGAGAAGACAGAAAATATGAGTCAGTTGAAGCAAAATGAACTCTTTTAGAAACACAACGCCCTTTATTTTATATTTCTGACATGTAAAATGGGAAAAAAACACAATTAATTTAGATTTTCTCCTCTTAAATTTAGTCTCAAGTTGAGCAAGTGTTCTAAACTAATATGGCTGCTCACAGCATCCACGAATAAAACACTGCTTTACATTTTAAATCATGTTTATAGTTCTAGAGTATATTAATATTTGTTTTGAATCGATTAACATACGGGGTCACGGTGGCTTAGTGGTTAGCACGTTCGCCTCACACCTCCAGGGTCGGGGGTTCGATTCCCGCCTCCACCTTGTGTGTGTGGAGTTTGCATGTTCTCCCCGTGCCTCGGGGGTTTCCTCCGGGTACTCTGGTTTCCTCCCCCGGTCCAAAGACATGCATGGTAGGTTGATTGGCATCTCTGGAAGATTGTCTGTAGTGTGTGTGTGCCCTGTGATGGGTTGGCACTCCGTCCAGGGTGTATCCTGCCTCGATGCCCGATGACGCCTGAGATAGGCACAGGCTCCCCGTGACCCGAGAAGTTCGGATAAACTGTAGAAAATGAATGAATGAACGATTAACGTACAGACAGATGAAGAACTCCCAGCTTCCGTGGTTTTCCCACGTTTTCAAACACTTCTTCCTTAATGTTTACTACTCCACAGTTTCTCACACTGAGACTGGAATTTCACTGGAAATCTGTGTGTAATGTAGGTACCTCAACTGTGTGAGACAGAATCTAAAAAAAATCCCATTGTATGATTTTTAAATAATTAATTTTCACTATATCGCATGAAATAAGTATTTGATCACCTACCAACCAGCAAGAATTCTGGCTCTCACAGACCTGTTAGTTTGTCTTTAAGAAACCTGTCCACACACTCAATCAATCAGTCTCCAGTCTCTCCAATATGGGTAAGACCAAAGGACACTAGGGACACACTTGTAGACCTGCACTAGGCTGGGATGGGCTACAGGACAATAGACAAACAGCTTGGTGAGAAGGCAACAACTGTTAGCGCAATTATTAGAAAATGGAAGAAATTCAAGATGACTGTCAGTCTACCTCGGACTCCATGGGGCTCCATGCAAGATCTCGGCTCGTGGAGTATTAACGATCCTGAGAAAGGTGAAGGATCAGATTTGAACTACACGGGAGGACCAGTTCGATGACCTGAAGAAAGCTGGGACCATGGTCTCAACGGTTACCATTAGTAACACACTACACTCCCTGTTCAAGCCAGCACATGTCCAGGCCCGTCTGAAGTTTGCCAAAGACCATCTGGATGATCCAGAGGAGGCATGGGAGAAGGTCATGTGGTCAGATGAGACCAAAATAGAACTTTTTGGTATAAACTCCTCTCTCCAATATTTCATCTTCTGTGTTTTATTTTCTTAATTTTTGTTTGCTATTATTATTATTATTATTATTATTATTATTATTATTATTATTATTATTGATGTTCTTGATGTTGTTCTTGATGTTGTAGCTCACAGCTAAGAGAGCAGCTTCGGTACAGATCGTCTTTCCTGTATTTTGAAACTGTTTTGTGACTTCCATGTTGGCTCTGAGACAACAGCAACCTGCTCGTCTCGCACGCTCACGGTATCGTGCCATCCCTTTGGCACAAAGAGGCCTCAGTCCTCTGCACTGACACCTCCTGCCATGCAGGAGACGTGACTAAAGCATGTGTCCCTGCTGTTTCAACAAAGGAAGTGTAGTAGGAACAAGAAGAGGAAGGCAGACGTGATATTCAGTGCAGCAAAGAAAGATTATTCCTTTAATACTTTATTATAAATGTCTGTTTGCTTGTTCGTGCATTAATTGAATCAGCCAATCATGTCGCAGCAGTGCTATTTGAAAAAAATAGACTGGTTCAAGCTGACACGAAGCAGTGTTTAGTTAATAATAGGTTAATAATCACTCTTTACATACGTGGTGAGGAGAAAAGTAGATCTGAGGAATCTGAGGAATCTTCAAGCTCAGGATTATTCGAAACTGACCGACGAACATTAGGCTAAGATCAAGCAATGTTTTTTTTTTCCCTATTTCTATGGAACGCATAATAAAAGTCTTACAACATACAAAATAAGTGAACTCCAGGTTACAAGAGAACAAATGACAAAGTCACTGCCTCTGTTTCTGCCTTCGCAATATTCTGAGGTACTGCGTCTACCTTGGGTGCTTTACGTAATCAGATGATGTCACGGCACTGATGGAAAAACATCTGGAGCTGGAGATCCTGACATCTGCCTTATCTCTGACATGTTTGCATTAGTATATCGATGTGTTTTGATTTCAGGGTGCGGCTGACAGGAGATCGACAGTTACACTTTTTTGTTTGGTTTGAAAGGCATACAATCTTCTAATCTACAGCTGCGTTCTTTGATAGGTTTCATTTATCCGTAGCAGATGTCCTGCAGTCTTGTAGTAGCACGAATTTGTCAAAGTGAAAGAATTTATTGCAGGTTTCATACTAAAACCAGACAGAGTTCCAGAGTTACATTTTAATTGAGGTTGTTCCTGCATGGTGGATAAACATTCACTAGGTCTCTTTAAATGGCAATGGATTGATAGATAAGAGTGATAAGCGGGCTCCGTATAGACCGCGTGCAGACGCTCGAGCTGGCAAGTTTGCCCAAAACCCAGATGATCCATTCTTTCATTCATTAATTTATCTCGATTCCGTGTCTCCTGGTCATGGACATGTGGGTTCATATCTGAGAAATGTATAGCCGTCGATCCACTTACGAGAGGAATCTGGAGAATCCCATACGTATGAAACTCATGCAAATACACAGAGAACATGCAAAATTTCACACAGTCAACAACCCGAGGTCAGGATCAAACCCGGGAGCTGTGAGGAGGCCTGATGGTGATCTGTCTTCAGATCAAATCCTTCTGTCGTACAGTATGAACAGGTTTCAATGGAAATGTAAACTAGGATCTTCTGTACAGAGACGTTACCTTGCTCGATGACACACACAAAAATCGGTGTAAAATGAGATAATGTCCTAGAGGGCAAAATTTTGAATACAGAAGATAATAAACATTTCCTTTGTTTCTTTTGTAAAGCTTTCACAGACAGACAGACAGACAGACAGACACACACACACACACACACACACACACACACACACACACACACACAATATGCACACGCACACATTTCCATGCAAATTTACTCGATTTCTAAAATGCAAATGAGTTACACCAGACAGAGTAAGGAGTAGAGACAGGTCACAGACTGAAATATGCATGAAGCAGCACATAACCCTCAAGGTGTTGGCTGCATCACACAAGCCCCGCCCTTCCATAAAAAAACAGCCAATCATTTTGTTTATAGTGTCTTACTGAACCAACTGACTTTTAATTTACTTCACCGTCTACAACATTCCAGATTGTTTTTTTCATTTCATTGACATTTATTTGTACAGCGCTTAACAATAGATTGTCACCAAGTAGATTTACATTATTGTAAAAATTTGGGATAAAATGATATTACATTTTTATAGAGCATAGAAATGCACTATAGAGTGTAAAAGTGTAGTACACAGAGTATGGACATGTACTACATAGAGTGATGAGGTGGACTATAGCGTGTAGAAGTGGACTACAGGGTGTAGAAGTGGACTATAGGGTGTAGAAGTGGACTACAGGGTGTAGAAGTGGACTATAGGGTGTAGAAGTGGACTATAGGGTGTAGAAGTGGACTATAGGGTGTAGAAGTGGACTATAGAGTGTAGAAGTGGACTATGTAGAGTGTAGAAGTGGACTATAGAGTGTAGAAGTGGACTATAGAGTGTAGAAGTGGACTATAGAGTGTAGAAGTGGACTATAGAGTGTAGAAGTGGACTATAGAGTGTAGAAGTGGACTATAGAGTGTAGAATGGGCTATGTAGTGTGTAGAAGTGGACTATTGAGTGTAGAAGTGGACTATAGAGTGTAGAAGTGGGCTATAGAGTGTAGAAGTGGACTATAGAGTGTAGAAGTGGACTATAGGGTGTAGAAGTGGACTATAGGGTGTAGAAGTGGGCTATAGAGTGTAGAAGTGGACTATAGGGTGTAGAAGTGGACTATAGGGTGTAGAAGTAGACTATAGGGTGTAGAAGTGGACTATAGAGTGTAGAAGTGGGCTATAGAGTGTAGAAGTGGACTATAGGGTGTAGAAGTAGACTATAGGGTGTAGAAGTAGACTATAGGGTGTAGAAGTGGGCTATAGAGTGTAGAAGTGGACTACAGGGTGTAGAAGTGGACTATAGGGTGTAGAAGTAGACTATAGGGTGTAGAAGTGGACTATAGAGTGTAGAAGTGGACTATAGAGTGTAGAAGTGGACTATAGAGTGTAGAAGTGGACTATTGAGTGTAGAAGTGGACTATAAAGTGTAGAAGTGGACTATAGAGTGTAGAAGTGGACTATAGAGTGTAGAAGTGGACTATAGAGTGTAGAAGTGGGCTATAGAGTGTAGAAGTGGACTATAGAGTGTAGAAGTGGACTATAGAGTGTAGAAGTGGAGTATACAACCATTACCATAGCAACCCATAGTAAAGGTTTTCTTGTGTGTGTTATTGGCGCCAAAGACCAACTTACTTATAGTCATGTGATGTATTTGACGTTATCACGTTAATCTCTTTTCCTTTTGTGTTTGTCTACACATTCATGTAGATAGTCTGGTCTCGTATAACAGGAAAATAACAGCACAGGAGCATTTGCAAGATCATCTGTTCGCTGTTTATCTCCAGCTCTGTTTATTTAAACCTCATTATCTTAATCTTTTTGGTTTTTTTTTCACTTTTCACCCATCACCATGTTCCTGTTTGACCTGTTCGGTAATCATTTGATCTTTGTGACTGTGATTCTTCCTGCTGATGTCAGAACACAAGTGTAATAAACTTTTATAATAAACAGATTTTTGAAAGTTTTGCCACTCCACTGTTAAAGATTATGAATTAATATGGCATTTATTTATTTATTTGTATTTGTTTGTTTATTTTTTTCCATTGACATACAGAAGATTGTTCTGTGGATGCGTTACGCAACGTCCTGCAATGTGCGAGATCTTTGAGACGAGACAAACAAACGTTCTGCTGTGGAGTTTGCATAAACGAGTGGGCTAAGCTCAAGATGGTTTTATAGTCTAGCGATTTTCAGCCTAACAACCGACTTGAATATCCAAATCGGCTGATCTCTGCCGACCTAGCCGTGTTCTCAGTGATCCGTTTCACTGTCGCTCTGATTCATATGGAGCTTGGCTTTCAGGTCCAGTCTATATTTAGAACACAACATCACTCGAATTCCTGTGCAGAAAACCAACACCTCTGGAGTAAATCAAAAGCTGGTATAGGCATCTGCTTTTTTTTTTAACACCATTAAAGTCTTTTGTATCAAGCCATGTTTTGTGCTGCAGACCTTAGGAAAGCTGACCCCTGGTGCATGGCTCTGAAATTATTTATCACCTCTGGCACATCACGGTAGTACTCAAAGGCCTTGGACTTAAAATGAGGAAACACCATCCTGGTGCTCGTGCAACAAGACAAAAGCGGTGATGAAATTCCACACGGAGAGCCATCGAGCGTCAGCGTCACTCCACGAGGATCAGCTGTTAAAGTAATCGCTGCCTGGCTGTCACACGCTCCGAGGCGCCTCGGTTTACCTCTCGCTTTGTGCGTGCCGTGTTTATTCAGTGCTCGCTTGGCCGTGTGCTGTTACCGTATCGAGATACATAAAGACACAAACATGCCTGAGTCGTGTAAGTGTGAGGCTGACAGGTCAGGGTGCTGTAAATAGCCCCAAGTTCTTATGTGTTATGAGAAGAAAAGAGAAGATGATGAAAAGATGAAGATGAGGAGAAAAGATGAGAAGAGAAGAGAAGAGAAGAGAAGAGAAGAGAAGATATGAGAAGAGAAGAGAAGAGAAGAGAAGAGAAGAGAAGAGAAGAGAAGAGAAGAGAAGAGAAGAGAAGAAGGGAAGAGAAAAGATGAGAAGAGAAGGTGAGAGAAGGTGAGAGGAGAAGACAAGAGAAGAAGAGAAGAGAAGAGAAGAGAAGAGAAGAGAAGAGAAGAAGGGAAGAGAAAAGATGAGAAGAGAGAAGAGAAGAGAAGAGAAGGAGAGGAGAGGAGAGGAGAAGAGAAGGTGAGAAAAGAAGACAAGAAGAGAAGAGAAGAGAAGGTGAGAGAAGGTGAGAGGAGAAGACAAGAGAAGAAGAGAAGAGAAGAGAAGAGAAGAGATTAGGGAAGGGGAGAGGAGAGGAGAGGAGAGGAGAGGAGAGGAGAGGAGAGGAGAGGAGAGAGGAGAGTGGAGTGGAGAGGAAAGGAGAGAGGAGAGGAGAGGAGAGGAGAGGAGAGTGGAGAGAGGAGAGGAGAGGAAAGAAGAGGAGAGGAGTGGAGGAGAGGAGTGGAGGAGAGGAGGAGTGGAGAGGAGAGGAAAGGAGAGGAGAGGAGAAAAAAGGAGGAGAGGAGAGAGAGGAGAATAGAGGAGGAGAGGAGAATAGAGGAGGAGAGAGAGAGAGAAAGAGAGGAGAATAGAGGAGAGAAGAGGAGGAGAGGAGAGGAGGAGAGGAGAAAAAAGGAGAGGAGGAGAGGAGAGGAAAGGAGAGGAGGAGAGGAGAGGAAAGGAGAAAAGGAGAGGAGAGGACAGGAAAGGAAAGGAGAAGAGAGGAGAGGGGAGGAGAGGAGAAAGGGGGAGTAGAGGAGAGAGGAGAAGAGGGGAGAGGAAAGGAGGGAGAGAGAGGAGAGGAGAGGAGAGGGGAGAAAAGGAGAGGAGGGAGAGAGAAGAGAGGAGAAGAGGAAGGGGAGAAGAGGGGAGAGGAGGAGAGAGGATAGGAGAAGAGAGAAGGAGAGGAGAGGAGGAGCGGGAGGAGAAGAAAAGGAGAGAAAAGAGGAGCGGAGAGAGGGGACGGCGGGGATAAGGAGAGGAGAGGAGAAGAGAAGAGACGGAAGGAGAGGGGAGAGGAAGGAGAGAAGGAGAAGAGGGGAGAGGAAAGGAGGAGGAGGAGAAGAGGGAGGAGAGGAGAGGAGAGGCGAGGAGGAGCGGAGAGAAAAGGAGAGAAAAAGAGGAGACAGGGAGAGGAAAGGAGGCGAGAGAGGAGAGGAGAGGAGAGGAGAGGAGAGGAGAGGAGAGGAGAGGAGAGGAGAGGAGAGGAGAAGAAGAGAAGAGAGAAGAGAAGAGAAGAGAAGAGAAGAGAAGAGAAGAGAAGAGAAGAGAAGAGAAGAGAAGAGAAGAGAAGAGATAAAGCTTCCTCACTGAAAAGATTATGAAATCTGTAAATATATTAAAGCAGGTTTAAACTGGGCAAACATTATTTATTTATTTATTTATTTATTTATTTATTTATTTATTTATTTATTTATTTATTTATTCTTTTTTGAATTTTACCTGCTTTTACTCCTCTATATTCTCTCATTCTATCAGCATAAAAATGTTGCTTTTTTTCTAGAACTAATGGTTTAAAATAAGGAGGATCAGATCTGCTAACAGAACAAGCTTGGACTCAGTACAGCATTTTTCTTCTGCTCTATTGTTCCTTTAATCACCGGTTTCTAAAAAAAAACCTCTAGAGCTCATCGCTTTGGTCCTCATGCACGCTGAGATTGTTCGAGACACTCGTCCATCCAGTCCACTGAGTCTTTAAGCAGAGTAAAGTCATCATGCAAAACTGAACACCCACTGAAATGTGTTCAGCTTCAGACATTTCAGCTCAAACAAATCCTTAGCCGGAAGCAGACTGCGAGCCGTCAGTCCCTGCTTTCCATCTCTTACATAATTCACCCTCGTGTACAAATATGCTACGTGTCTGTGAGAACGTGAGTGTTTAAGAGACGACATCAAACACCCTTTCTGTCTTTTCTCCCCCTCCGGCGACTCGAGAGACGCGTCTTTTTCGAGTACCCCTCGAGGCCGTTTCCTCGCCTCTACAACCCCTCCTTGGTGCAAAATAAATTTTCCACTCGTCCGACAAAGCGGCATTCTGACACCGTCGTCATGCCTGTTTGACTCTGGTTGCCATGGAGACAACAAAAAGGACATCCCAACATTTAAATCACACGCAAAATTTCTAACCACAGGTATGAGCTGGTGCTTCCAACCCCTCCTAACAGACCTGACTTACTGACGCAATTCACTTCTAGAAACCCTCGGGGCAGAACGAGGCCGACTCACCAGACCTAGCAGAGGTTGTTGTTTGTTTTTATTACCACTTTAGGATCATCGTGTACCTGAAAGAAAAGTTCATTACAAGTGTAACACAATCCAATAAATATGTACCGTAGGGAAGGGAACTGCATTTACGTAATTATAATCACTTCCTATATTCTTTTATATAAACTTTATTTACTTCATTATAAATGATAGATTTCGGACTTTTTCCGCTACGTGTTTACTGCCCGGTTGGAAAAGGAATTTCTTTGTTAGTAAGAGAAAGAAAAAAAATCTGAGATCAAGCATAAAATGTGCCGGTTGTTTACGCATGACAGAGAAATTTGCACATGGTTCAGTAGTGAAATCACGATCGTGTGAGCGTCTGGCGTTGGGTTTTAATGGTGTTAAAGGTGAGAAGCTCTGATCGTGCTTAGCGCCCGACCGTATAGAGATAGAACATATCCACATGACAAATGTTTATCTAATCTATATAAAATGTCCTCATGCGAAAGTCTTTATGTTTTAAATTCTCTCTCTCTCTCTCTCTCTCTCTCTCTCTCTCTCTCTCTCTCTCTCTCTTTCTCTCTCCCTCATTTGCAAATTCCTTTCAGTGCACTATAACATTCTCTCTATCAATGCACCATAAAGCCTATGAAGCATCGACACTCACCATGTTCCCTTAATGGAAATGACATCATAAGTTCTCAGGGGGAAAAAATGGCGGACGAACTGAGTAGCTTGTTCTCATCGTTGTAGCTCTCAGATATACGTTAACTTCATGTAAATTTGCGCCTAACGAACTTTTAAGTTTTTAAAGATTTTTTTAAATACATTATCGAGCCTACAAACCTGCTTAAAGAACGAATCGTGGCAGAAAAGTTAGTATTAGTTAGTAATATTTTGTAGGTTACTGATGATGGAAATGTCACCAAAAATTGACTGATTAATTCCAGTGATGGGGACACGGTGGCTTAGTGGTTAGCACGTTTGCCTCTCACCTGCAGGGTTGGGGGTTCGATTCCCGGCTCCGCCTTGTGTGTGTGGAGTTTGCATGTTCTCCCCGTGCCTCGGGGGTTTCCTCCCCCGGTCCAAGGACATGCATGGTAGGTTGATTGGCATCTCTGGAAAATTGTCCGTAGTGTGTGTGTGTGTGTGTGTGTGTGTGAGTGAATGAGAGTGTGTGTGTGTCCTGTGATGGGTTGGCACTCCGTCCAGGGTGTATCCTGCCTCGATGCCCAATGACGCCTGAGATAGGCACAGGCTCCCCGTGACCCGAGTAGTTCGAATAAGCGGTAGAAAATGAATGAATGAATGAATGAATGAATGAATGAATGAATTCTAGTGGTGAAAATGGGATTTGCAACAAGAGACAATAAATAGAGGACAGAATCATGATGCACGGTTATATATGTATAGTTTGTTATAAGTTGGGGGCAGAGCATCGGACACAGCAGTAAATGTACTTTTCTGGCATATAGCAGACGTCCTTATCCAGAGTGAATTACATTTTATTTCAATTTATAGCAATTAATGTTAAAGGATTTGCTTAAGTCCCCAGAAGTGGCAGCTTGGTGAACCTGGGGTTTGAACTCATGACCTTCCAATCAGTAGTGCAACACTGAGCTTCCACATCCCTAAGTGAAGGACGTTATCCCTTCTGTGTTCATCTCACAGACTAGACTCAAAGCAGCTTTACAGAAGTATAGAAAGTTAGCAAGTTTTATCTAGCTAGCTCTGTGACTAGCGAGGTTGTTAATGTGTGTTAAGTGCAGCGATCACCAAGCGACAACCATCATAAAAATTCTATTGTCTGATTTCAATAAAGAAATAAATCTTTTGAAAGATCAGCATGCTAAATTTCTTCATGGATGAATCAGCGACGTTGAGAAATGATCGCTTTGATCAAATGAGATCACTTTTCATTCCATAAAACTGCAATTTTCAGAAGAATCTCTGCTGTGAACGACAGAAGACTTCCTGTTTTGGGTTACACCAGTTCGCTACTGTATCATCATTTCCCTTCGTGACCGTGCAGGTCCTGTAGAATCAAGTCACTTATTTCTCAAGTTCCCACAAAACTACAGTACTGTTCATTGTAAAGTTCTTTTTAGGAATTGGAGTTTTCTGGGAATCCATTCATTCACGCTGATTCATCAGCAGATGATGTGATTACGTGGCTTTAGTTTATCCACGCTCAGCTTCATCCAACGCTTCAGCCAAGCACACGAGAGCAGAGTTCAGAGAGGCCAGAGAGAGAGATAGCTATTATCCAGAATCAGCATCATATCTTGATAGATGCGCTCGCGGCGATCGCGGAGATCTGCTCTGGTCCGCACCCTGGCCTCCTCCTCGCTCTCTCGCTCAGCGCGCAGCGCGCGCTGCGTAGCTCGCGTCGCGCTCGCGCGCGCGCGCGCGATCGCGCGCGCCGCAGTGCACTCTTGGGCGTCCGCAGGGCTCTCATTACTCAGCCATCTCCGCTCCGTCCTCCTATCTCTCTCGACTCTGCTCGCTCGCTCTCTCGCTCTGCTCGCTCTCTCGAGCTCTCTCTGTCTCTCATGCATCATATCTAGCTCGATCCTAGATAGACTCTCCTCGATATAGCCGCTCATCCGATGAGACTCTAAACGACTGATCTCGCTCTCTGCTCTCTCGCTCGCTCGCATACGCCGCGCGCGCGCGCGCGCTCGCGCGCTCCGCGCGCGCGCGCGCGCGTCGCGCGCTCTCGCCTTTGGTCCCCGTTCCGCGCCTGTGCTCCACTCTCTCGCGTCGCTCGCCTCGCTCGCTCGCTCGCTCGCTCCTCTCTCTCTCGCACGCACGCTCGCTCACTCTCTCGCTCGCACGCACGCTCGCTCTCTCGCTCGCTCGCTCGCTCGCTCGCTCGCTCGCAGGCTCGCTCGCTCGCTCGCTCGCGCGCTCGCGCGCTCGCACTCTAGCTCGCTCTCGCGCTCGCGCGCTCGCTGGCGCGCTCGCTCGCTCGCTCGCTCGCTCGCTCGCTCGCTCGCTCCTGCGTCGCTCGCTCTCTCGCTCGGCTCGCTGCTCCGCTCGCTCCGCTCCGCTCGCTCGCTCAGCTCGCTCGCTCACTTCCTTGCTTTTTTTAATAATAAAATCAAATAAAAGCTATGAATTGAACCTTAACACAGACATTACTGAATGAAGACTATATGAATGGGTTTCTGCACTAAGAGTGGTGTGTTTTGTGTTAGGTGGTGTGTTATTACAGAGGTGTGTTTATAGAGGACCTGTACATGTCATCTGGTGAGCAATAACTCTGACCATGTCATATATTATAACTCTCATGTTTGCAGAAGTGTCTGTAGATAAACGGCAGCAGTGTTGTTGATGTGCTGACCACCTGTCAGCTGCAACCGAAATGTTGGGGACGTCTTGGTGCTGATATTCATGTCTATAAAGGACTAAATGCGTATTCACTTTAAACGATCTATTTTTAATCAAATGTTTATGAAATGATATTATCGGTACGTCTCATATGGATCCTGATGTCCATTTCCCATGACTTCTTTACATCATCTGAGGTCTCTTATACAGTAGAGCAGAACGAACATACACCTAATATTTAGATCAATGGATATTCGGGTATCTATCTATCTATCTATCTATCTATCTATCTATCTATCTATCTATCTATCTATCTATCTATCTATCTATCTATCTATCCATCTATCTATCATGTGCCTCTCTGTCATTTTGTCTAAAGGCATTTATACCCTTGTATATTTTTTCAGATGTGCACAGAAATATCTATTAATCCACCTAGAGGAAAAGAGATTGCTGTTCCCTACCTACAGCATCTAAAGTACCTACAGTACCTACAGTACCTAAAGTACCTACAGCACATACAGCACCTACAGACCCTAAAGTACCTACAGTACCTACAGTACCTAAAGTACCTACAGCACATACAGCACCTACAGACCCTAAAGTACCTACAAAAGTACCTACAAAAGACCCTAATGTAC
>NC_062538.1:2409098-2416598 GCF_022655615.1 Tachysurus fulvidraco
AGAAGACATCTGATTGGTTGCACGTAGCGTGAAGTTTACAGATAAATCAGTATCAAACTCATAATATTTCTAATGCTTTAATTCTCTAGAGCGTCGTCTTTCGGTCCAACTCAGGGACGAGACATCGCTGCTCTAATAAGAATCTGTACGTATAAATCGATTCTAACGAACGGAATATTTATCCAATCATGGGACCGGTGGCATCTCTGACTGACGTTGCAGATGAACTAGATCATTTAGTTAGTTGGAATTTGTTTCCTTTCTTAGGAAAGGTGTGTTTGAATTATGCAAACAATAATTTGTAATTGCATTTTTAATGAACTAGCGTTTTAAGGAAACACTTCCGATCGTGCGCGCGAGATCGGACTTGGAGCTACATCTCAGCTGTCATGATGAAAAGGAAGTGCTTGGAAGTTCATGCTGTAATGTTTGACTAAATGAAAGGCGAACGAAACCTGAGCACGCCGAGCGCCTCGCCTTGAACTGCAAGCCTCCAGGCTGTAGTCCAGCTGCCGCCATTTTGCATCTACTTAACATTAGTTAAGTAGGCTTTTCTGTCATCCAACCCCGCCCCTTCTCACGGAGCACGTTCGGCTTCGTCGTTAGATTTAACCCTAATCCGAAAGCAAATGGATAATACTTCGTGCGATAGGGAAAAAAGCTGATGTCCTTTGACCTCGACACAGGTGCTCAGGTTCTTCCTTTCGTTTAGCAAAATCCGTTTGAACAGGTGAGTGTTCCACCTGTAGTGCCCACATCTGCTTTAATCCTGCCCCCTGGTATCTCCACAATGTCACAAAGACTAGAGGAATGCAGAGGATCCAGTTTCCTTTTGTTCACACGGATTTCCATATTACCTTATCGTTGTGTTACTGCATCTATTAAAATGTTTACTTATTTGAAGTGTATCATTAAGCAAGAACTCTGAGAACCGCCACTACAAGTAAACGAGGAAAAGACAAGGATTCGAGATAACCTCCAAACGTACAGTATATAGGGGCACGTTAAGGATAAAAGAATCATCCGAGAACCTAAATGACGTTATGTCGGGTTTACTTTAATGTTGGGCTTCACAAAGCCTGTAATAAGCACACGTTCGCTCGCTTTAGCCGGCTTTAGCCGCGTGTCGGTTCGCCTGTCCTCACTGGAGCGCAGACGTGAACGACGGAGCCATAAAAAGGCCTCGATCAGCCTGAGAGGAATCGTGTCGTGTGCAGACCGAGCATGTCGTGCTGCTTTCTGCGTGTGACTTATTATATGATCAGATTAACAGCTTTGCACTGTTTGGTGTTTTAGTGTGTTATTTATTTTATTTTATTTTTTAATTACTTGACGAATTACTTGACAAGGTGATGATTTACTTATTCGTCAGACTGCCTCTTAAAATGGCGCAAATCCTGAGGTAAAGCAAAAACCTCTGGGATCTCACTGCACAGGTGAGTTCCACCTCCACGTCTGGGATTGGATAAGAAGTCCTTCCCTTCTGTGCTCTGATTGGCCGCCGCGCCGTGAGGCTCACTTTCTATTCGGCTACTTCACAACAGGTAAAAGGCTACCTGATTGACAGAAGGTGGGTTCGGGATAAGACGCACACCTGGACTCGGTACAAAAAAAGGCGCTGTGTGTGTGTGTGTGTGTGTATGTGTGTGTGTATGTATGTATTTTTTTCTCGCTTGTAGTGATTTAGAAGGTTTAAAACAAAGCTTTTTAAAACATTTTAGAGCAGGATGGCAAGCACAGGACTGGCCGTGAGCGGCCCGAGCTCGGAGGACAGGGTGGTTTTTACGCAACTGAAGCCTGTGCGGATGTCGAGCGGAGACGGAACGGAGGATTCGTCCGTGTTTGAGGACGTCAAACCCACGGTGAGGATCACAGGGACAGGACCTGGCAACCCTGCTTTACAAATGAACACCTTCACCAGCAAAGCTTTCTGCTGTTTGGACACAATAAGGTGCTCTAGAGAGCCAGAAGGTTTTGCTGTTTAATCTTTATAGGTTTTAGTTTTAATAGTGTGTAGGGATTTGATTTGTAGTTTATTAAGTGTGATGAAGTTTAAAAACAGTACATACAGCAAGCTGAAATACACACAGAGCTTTTCGACCAGTTTTTACCAAGTATTTCAATTGCTACTGGTTAACTACTACTACTACTAATACTAATATACTACTACTACTACTACTACTACTACTAATAATAATAATAATAATAATATTACTAATACTATTACTACTAATACTACTACTAATAATACTATTACTACTACTACTACTGCTAATAATAATAATAATATTACTATTACTAATACTACTATTATTACTACTAATACTAATACTACTATTACTACTACTTCTACTACTACTAATACTAGTACTACTACTAGTACTAGTACTAATACTAATAATGACAGTGTAACTGGTGTAGGCCAGAAACAAAAAAAATAAACAAACAAAAGAAAATAGCAAATTCTGTGTTTACCTGCATTTATTTCATTATGCATTTATTTCATTCTGTATTTATTTGATTATTAATTTCATATGTAACGTATACGTTTACACTACTCTCGTATACCGACGGCCACTATATTGCCCGGTGCTTACGGCAGAATAATGACCCGAAGAGCTTCTCATTGTGGTGATAACCTTAAATTACACACTGCACACCGATTACGGAGTAAATTGTATTTTGGGTTTGTGTGCCGAAGATGGTGACATCAGGACATAACAGTATGTGGTGAAAGCTTTTACATACAATCCTTGAGGTGTTTTTTTTTAAGAGAGGATTTGAGTATACAGGAGATTCTGCTTGAAAGGATTGATGATTTTTTTTTAAGGACACGTTCGTTGTCGGCTCTTCGTTCCGTCGTTTAATATGTTGCTTCTCAAGCTTGTGATTTTTGGAGGTTATTTGGTTTGTTTTGGCAGATTTGTGTCCACTGTGAGAAGCGACTGACTTTCTATCTTTCTTTCCGTCCTTAACTCTGATTCTGACGTTGTTTCTGTTATTATATTGTCATATAGCTTATAGACTTTAAAACAAATCCTGCTAAACCAACGTAGAAAGTAGAGAATATAGAGTTAATGGATTAAACGGTCACCAAATTCTGCCTTGTCATCTTTCTGTTCATAGATTTCACTTATGAATCACGTACTTATGTACTTGTAATGTATCTCGGTCACATTTCCTGTAGTAAGTCCATCCTCCGTCCGAGTCGGTGGCCGATGCGGTCGTATCAGTGTTAAGTCCTAAAGATCAGCCATAACGGCTCCATTCGATGTAAGTTTACCGGGAAAAGACAAAACAACTGTTATCAGTCGTCTCCAAAGCAATAAAACATCCTTTTGGTTTCAAAGGTTCTGTTTTCCTTCTCTGGCATCGTTGTTTAACAGACAAGAAGCCTATCGCTGCCCTTTTATGGGCAACTGCAGATAAATCATCATCTTTCGACATTCCTTTTGGCCATAAAGGGCCATTAGGGCCCGAGATCAGATCATTTGTTTTGTAATTAGGTAAAAGAGATCTTTAAGCTCTGAGCTTAAGATGTGAACGTCAAAGCACGATGGCGTTCGAAAATAATTAAGAAAGAGACCCGGGGTTGTTTTACTTGACTTGAATTATACTTCAGTTGAATTATACGTTTGACGCTCAGATCCTCATATACTTCACATATACTTACTGCACAAAAGTTCAACTATCGTCTCTGTATAGTTCTCTATCTCTTTTTCTCATGCTCTTCATCTTTCATTCGTTATCAGCCAGCGCTTTATAGAACTGCGCGGTCATAAATCTTCTCCAATCATTAACCTGTAGGATCTTGGCCCAGGGTTCAGGTGTGTGGTTCGATCTTCTACTGAAATAAAGGCATCGCGCTTGGAGTGGCCACTTTGGACTGATCCCGGGACCGGCCAAAGTCACCGTCCGGTGCCAATTGTACGTCGACTCGGGTACATACACAAACACAGCGCTCCGTGCTTCCGAGTCTTAACGTCCGAAGCTATTTTCTGCTCATGACTTACAGCTTATAGTACAAGTTTTTCAAGAGTACGAGGTTTTCTGTATGTAGTTAATATTTGTTGGTTGCTAAGGAAGAGTCAACAATATGACATTGTTGACTTAGGCAGCATGACAAATAGCTATACACACGGATCAAAACTTCTGGTCTTCTAGTCTTCTGGTGACTGCTGGCGGTCCAGAATGGAATCGAAAGTAATGGGAGCGCTTTTTAAACAAATGAGCAGATCTTTGTGAGAATCGTTTACATTTGCAGTCGTTTTATTCCTTTTCCTGCATATTTTGTTAACCAAAATGTTTTGTGATATACCGTGTGTGTAGTAACAGCTAGGGTTTTAAGGATTAAGCAATCCTACTGTAGAACAATGACTTTCTATCCTTATTGGTTGTCTGTGTCACACCTCTCGAGGACAGTTTAATTGCGATCGCGCTTCTACGGCGCTCAAGGCGTCCTGTTTTGTTCCTTTCCTTTCTTTTTTTTTACCCAGGTTTCTTATCATATGTCATTTGTTTTGGTTTTGCTTTTTGTTCCATTCTCTGGGATTCCCACACATATGAGGTCGCTATTAAGTCTTAGCGTACATCATCGATGCTTTAAAATCACAAATAACCGTTTCACAAAGCTGAATTTTTCTCTGGAGCTTTAATTATTTAATTATTATTATTAAGTACCAAACAGAGTAAAATGAAAGACTCAGATGCGGTGCAGTAATGATGGTGATAAAGCGTGCTGATTCGATCACCTCTTCCGCTTCCTCACTGTTTGTTGTATTATTTTCAGAACCCAATGGAGATGGATAAATATTTGCTCCAACAAGGGCCACCGTCCCAAACCCTTACAGACAAAAAGTACCGTCGGGAAAGCGCCTCCGTAGTGGACGAGTACTTTGCGGATGAAAAGCCCGCTCCATACAGCCTCAACATCAACCTCATCCTACCCAACACCACCCATCTCCGCACGGGGTTGTACCGCCCGACCAAACCCGTGTCTCAGATCAAAACGGAGCCTGGCGTAGAGACGTCCTGCAACATCCAGACGCTCCCTAACTTCACGTCGGTTTTCAGTGTGCCACAGACAGTCGACAACCTGTTCGTTAAACCCAACATGACCGCCGCCGACGAGCTCCACATCGGCCCGCAGCAGCCACAGGTCTACCAGATGGCCATCAGCAGCAGCAACCTCGCTTCCATGACTTTCTCCAATAGCCAGCAGGTGAACGGAGCAGGCAGGACCATGCTCAACCTGAACGCCGTGGCCTTGACAACACCATCAGGTGACTTTGTGATACCTGAACACTTCTACCAGCAAGCGCAACCTGACAGCCTGCCGCCTTCGCCCCCGAACTCGCAGCCGGGAAGCCCAGAGAATCAAGCCGAGCTGATTAACATGGTTCCTCCTCCTCCTCCTCCTTATCAGACCCAAATGGGATTAAAGGTGGCACAGATGACCCCTCACTCTGTGCTGATGACTCAGGGACAAGGCGTCCTCACCGGCCCCAGGTACAACCGAAGGAATAACCCCGAACTGGAGAAGAGAAGAATTCACCACTGCGACTTCCCAGGTTAGCTCTGAACACGTAATTACGGCGTCTTTCGGCTAAGACGATATCAAATCAGTCCTCGCCGAACTTACTGTTGTAACTAGGTCACTTTTTGTCCAAAAAAAAAAACCCCAAGGTGTGGTTTAATAGCTTTGCACATTTTAATTCTCCTGTTCTTTTTGTTGTCCTCTTGGCAGGATGCACCAAGGTTTACACAAAAAGCTCCCACTTGAAAGCACACCAAAGGACACATACGGGTAAGAAGCTGAAAACACGCACACGCACGCACACACACACACACACACACACACACACACACGCACACAAACCTGAAAAGCTGCATCTGAGACGGTTGTAACTGCCTGACCACATGCAATGTACCACCAACACAAAGCCCTCAGATGGATCAACAGGGAAGATGGCCTGGGGTAAGAACGAGAAAACAGAGGCAGAGGGAGAGATGAATTGCCTCTCATTTCTCACTTTTATGCACATTGTGTCTGCATGCCCGTACAAGCCCTGCACGCTTGCCCAAGGGGGAAATCGTCAAGTAGCGGAGGAAAAACCTGTTCCTCCTGCTTTCTTTTCTGCGCCTGCCTTAAAGAGGGAGGAGCGAACGAACATTGTAGTTTCACCGTACATAAGATAAAACCTAACAGACCCTCCGCTTCTCAGACTTAGACTGACGCTGTGAACCCAAACACACACACACACACACACACACACACACACACGTCACCAGCATAGTACACAACAGTAAGCCACAACTACCGTCTAGCGACGCGTAAGATTATGGACGCACCTCTCGTGTTATTGTCTAGAAATAATCCCTCGCCCCTTCTGTCCGTCTGAAAGCTAACCTGTACGAAGGGATTCCCTTTTAACCCCAGGCATTGTTGCTTTGTTATGCATGATGACAGAAACCAGAGGCTAAGATCATCACATGCTAGGTTCAGGATGTTCTCTGTTCATTTTAGGTCTAAAGATAAGAACCGGTTTGTCGTTTTTTTTATTTTATATATATATATATTTTTAGATGCAGATTTATTATCCATTAAGTTTAACGAACAAGCGCTCGGAGCATCTCAGAGAGCGGACAAGGGTTTGAAATATTTGAGTGGATTTTTTTTTTTTTTTTTGGAACATTTCTCTAGATGGGTAAAAAAAAAAAAGGTTTTTGGGTTAAATTGGTAAAATCCATGGGGCACGGTGGCTTAGTGGTTAGCACGTTCGCATCACACCTCCAGGGTCGGGGGTTCGATTCCCACCTCTGCCTTGTGTGTGTGGAGTTTGCATGTTCTCCCCGTGCCTCGGGGGTTTCCTCCGGGTACTCCGGTTTCCTCCCCCGGTCCAAAGACATGCATGGTAGGTTGATTGGCATCTCTGGAAAATTGTCTGTAGTGTGTGTGTGAATGAGAGTGTGTGTGTGCCCTGTGATGGGTTGGCACTCTGTCCAGGGTGTATCCTGCCTCGATGCCCGATGACGCCTGAGATAGGCACAGGCTCCCCGTGACCCGAGAAGTTCGGATAAAGCGGTAGATAATGAATGAATGAATGAATGAATGGTTGAGTATAATCAAGAGCATTTTGTGATCCTGTGCAAGCGCTTAGTGATTTTTTTTTTTAGTTAGTGTTTAGAAGAGATCTAGTATGTGCAAAAGAATGGCACTTAATATACTCTTTACAACCTACACGGCTGTATGTGGACCTTCTCTTCATTCACTCTGTCAAGATGAAGGTCGAGACATATTTCATTCCCTGCTGAGGATTAACCCTATCGTCGATCCCTAGCGAAGTACCGATAATAGATGTCTAGATGACGTCTCGCGCCGGACTGCTAACAGAATCGTACTTCGATAACGTAACACGTGCGACACGTCGCCCGTCACCGTCAGAAGGTTTTCTGTCTCAGAATATCTCCAGCGACTCCACCACATTTCACTGGAATGTG
>NC_062538.1:2426598-2444098 GCF_022655615.1 Tachysurus fulvidraco
TTTGCCATAAACGAGTTAATCATTCTCCAACTAAAGTGATAAAGAAAAGAAAAGAAATAAAAAAAAAAAGCAGTTCTTTTTTTGGTCAGTTCCTGGTGACCATAAATCTTGTCTGAAGTCTAAAAAAATTAAAAAAAATTTAACCTTAAAGCCTTTTAGCAACCTTTTTATTATTATTATTATTATTATTATTATTATTATTATTATTATTATTATTATTATTATTATTACTCTATTACTCTAAAGATTGTCTTCTTAAACTTTTATTATTATTATTATTATTATTATTTTATACTAAGGCGCACGTGTAAGTGCATGGGATCTAGATACAGCTAATATTCCCAGTTAACTGTGTGTTATATTAATAGCTAGTTATTCCTTTAAAGATAAAAGTGCTAACAGGTTGTTTGGAGACACAACGGGATAAGAAGCTATAAGACAAATGAACACGATGCTCCGTCTAGTGGTCACTAGACTGAACTGCAGAATATGACAAGCAAAATGTTACACAACCTACTGTACAGAATGTGACCCATGACAAATTTAGTAGCAAACGTTTATTGTGCTTGAGGTCCAAATTTCTCAAAAGTTTTCAAAAGATCTTCATAACTTCGACAATATAGACTTCATGCTGTAACTAGAATAAATGTAAACCATAGTACACCGGTGTCACCAGATGAGGATGAGGTTCTATCAGAGTTTGGTTCCTCTAAAGGTTCCTTCCTCATATCGTTTCAGCAGTGGTGGTTCTAGGATTTTTCTGTAACAGGGGCCTTTAAGGGGCCACATGTTACATTCAGGGGCCCAGTACAGGGTACATTCAAGCACACGAAATAATTTATTCAGTACGGTGCAAATACTTTTCGGCAGTCATTCCTTTTTCAAACGCTCGAGTGCCGACAATTGTTTAGGGGTGGAATTGCATCTGTGCTCGTTGTGAAAAATTCTCGTCGACGATTGATGGAACGGGGGCCAATCAGGGGCCAATCAGATTTCGGCAGGGGCCAGGGCCCCTGTGGCCCCACCTCTAGAACTGCCCCTGTGTCTCAGGGAGTTTTTCATTACTATCGCTTATGGTTTGCTCATTAGAGATCAGATTCAATTTTAAAAAATATTATTTATATCCTGATAAAACCTCAAAAACAAAAACAAATCATTACAAATCTCAAATCCTAAGCGATCGTTTTTCTGCTTAAATAAATGAGACAATAAATCCATAAAATCAGTTCATGTCCAATGAAAGAGTGGAGGATGATTCATACAGGAGGATCTTTTCGTTGCTTTTCATGTAATAATGAAATAAAAAAAATTCACATTTAAATCTTCTTTCCATAGTTTAGCTTCTTCTTGTCGTCGTTGTCGTCACTTGTGACGCTTCGGTCATCCAAGAGTTTTATTAGGGATTCATGTGCAACGTGTAAATTAGATCCTGTATTTCTGTACATCTGTGACAATGTCTGTTGTTAAAAGCACATTACAAAAAAAAAAAGACAGTAATGATATTAATCTGTAACAGAGGAACATTTTGTACATGTGATCGTTTGGTGAATCAGGTGGCAGTAGTTTAATGCATTAAAAGTGCAAATACAGGAGGAAAAATCTGATCTCAGATCAGACTGGGCTGAAAGTGTCATGGTTGTAAGTGTCAGATGGACAAAACTGCTGATCTCCTGAGAAAGCCTTTCCTTTTAGAGTCTGGTTCCTCTCATGTCATGGTTTCTTCCTCTTGTCTCTAGGCCAGTGGCTGCAGTAAGCAGGGCAATAAATTTGGCTCTTGCCCCCCCAATCAAATGTTACCTTTTTTTTTTTTTTTTTTTTGCAAATGGAAAAATAGCAGAAATACCAGCATGATTTCTAGCTTCTGATTGGGTGGACAGCCTACAGCCCAGGGGCGGTTCTAGGGTTTCATCTTTAGGGGTTTTAGCCCTCAGTGAGAATTTAAAACAAGAAGAGTTTTATATTATATATTATATGACTACATAGTAAGCCAAAAGTTATGGTATTATTTAAAATGGCAAAAGTGGACACCAAAATTTTATGCATGATGTGTAATGATGCCAGTCTTGACTCAGATCAGTTCATGTGTGTGTGTGTGTGTGTATTCTCTACAAACAGTGTGTCCAATGAATGCAGTCATTAATAAACACATTCACAAGACAAAGAACAAATCAATAAATTTATTTTTATTTAGTATTGAATGGATTGTTTGCATTAATATTTTGTTTGTGCTACAACTCTGGTAATAAGAATAGTGACATTTCACTGCTTTTGGCTGCCGTCTTTGCGGCTTTCCGCCGATTAACGTTATAATTAAACGCCTCCTGCTCTGACTGCGCGTGCACGCTGCGCGTACCTGTGCTTCTCCGTTCAGATAAAGCAGACAGCTGATGACGCACTTTTGACAGACTTCAACGCACGCGCGTAAAAGCAAAGTAAAATTGGATCAAACTGAAAATTAAATTGATGATCTGTCTGCAGCAACCCCACCCAAAGCCCCATAGTTCCTCTACCACTGATCACCCTCTCCTATTGTTTGTTCCAGCCCACCCTAATATAAATGGCTGGATCTGGCCTGGTTGTGTCATCTCAGGATCTTCACCACGGTCTATATTTCTGTAAAGCTGCTTTTTGACGTGTACAAATGAGAAATTATATCCGTATGTAATCTCTACAGATTCAGGAGAAAAATCTGATCTGTGGCACGGATGTTGGTGTCAATGTCTGATTCGAGTCCTTCAGAAAGTCCTTTAGAGTTTACACAGAACTCTGACAGCATCCAGTTCAGTAGAAGGAAACACCTTGCTGATGTGAGGGTCAGAGGAAAAAAGAATCACTCCTTACAACGGTGGTGAGGAGAAAAGCATCTCAGGACACACTATAGGTCAAACCATGAGGGAACAGGATTTGGAAGAACATCGGCTGATCTTTTTTTCCCGATCTTCAACCATCTCGTTGTTACACATCTGGCTCCTGTTCCTGGCTGATAGGAGAGGAACCTGATGTGATCTGCTGTTGTAGGGCATCTGCACAAATGCTTAACAGGTTGAGATGCTTTTCAGCTCCTGCTGACCTGAGCTCCCCTTCGGCCATACCTCGTGGTAACCTGGGACAATCAACTGTCCTTTTCCTGGCATGTTGCTAATGTGACACGCTCACGTCGGTTTCTTCTCAACATCGTCAGGAGGATTCGGCCATTTCTATCCACACAGGCTGCTCAGCTGCTTGTTCGGTCTCTTGTCATTCCGAATCTGGACTAATTCACCTCTCTGCTGTCAGGTCTACCTCTGAACGTTTTATTAGTCTTTATTAGAAAAATTTGTTTTTTGAACGACCTCAAAGCTCTTATCACTCCCTCAGATATACCAGCACTGCCCCACTGGTCCCACCATCTCTCACGGTAAGAGGTAGGAATACATCAAGACTCTTCTGTTCTAGCACCGAGGTGGTTTAGTGAACTTCGAACGGTCTTCGAGTCTTAAACTAGCGCTTATTTTTCATTTGTTTTATCTCTATATTAAAAAAATATGAAGAGCTTTAGGTTTGATAGTGTCCTAAACGTGTAAACTAGTGAACCAGTGTTAACGTATTCATCGACGGAGACTCCAAAGCAAAATGCCGTAAATATGAGGGGGGGTGGGGGGGGTTGTCCACGATGGCTTAGTGGCTAGCACGTTCGCCTCACACCTCCAGGGTTGGGGGTTCGATTCCCGCCTCCACCTTGTGTGTGTGGAGTTTGCATGTTCTCCTCGTGCCTCTGAGGTTTCCTCCGGGTACTCCGGTTTCCTCCCCCGGTCCAAAGATATGCATGGTAGGTTGATTGGCATCTCTGGAAAATTGTCCGTAGTGAGTGTGAGAGTGAATGAGAGTGTGTGTGCCCTGTGATGGGTTGGCACTCCGTCCAGGGTCTATCCTGCCTCGATGCCCGATGACACCTGAGATAGGCACAGGCTCCCCGTGACCCGAGAAGTTCGGATAAGCGGTAGAAAATGAATGAAATGTAAAGAGTGCTTCGGTGAGCGTCCAGTCCTCCTGACTCCTTGAACATCTCTAGTTTTGTGGAAAAACCCCTCCGAAATCCGCGCATCCGCCGAGCCGACAGTATCCGATCGTTACTCCTAACACGCTCATCATCAATGAAACCAAAGAGTCCGATCCGAACAAAAAAAAAAACCACTTTATTCTATAAAAGGCGTAGATAATCACGACTGTACAGGGGAAACTGACTTTTAACACCATTTCTCACAGTATCAAAAAGTTTTTGTTCACCTCATTGATCTTTACACATTTGTTCTGTACAAATACAAAAGAAATAACATTAATTACTTGTATTATTATAATGATAACTGCATTGCACTGAGTAATATAGTACTGGCCCATAAGTTACTGCATTCAATATAAAATACCTAGGATTCTGACCTTTAAAACAAAAGACAGAAAGAAAAAAATAAAATAAAATAAAATAAAAAATTGGATTTATGATAAACACACTTGCTCACGCGAAACAAAAACCCAGAATACGTGTACGTGTTTTTCTTTTTTTTTTTCTTTCTTTTTTTAAATTGTTGCTAAACTCAAAGTGAAAACGAGTAAACATGCTCGAACGATTCAGTCACCGGACGTAAAAACATCAAGCGACGACGTAAAATCGTCAATTTTAAAAATAAAATTCGTCCACGATGTTCCGACTCGAGGTCCGTCGTGGCATTTCGGGTCGTACAGAACCTCGACGACACGCGATTCGTTTGTTCGATGGATTTATTTTTATCCCTCGGCGTCATTTTAGTTCTGCGACCCGTTTCTCTAAAGATAGAAAGAGCGCGTTACTAAAGTCAGGTAGTAGCTGTTTTTTTTTTTTGTTTTTGTGTATGTGTTTTTTTTTTAACGTGCAAAGAATGGCTTTAATTGCACTAGAAATGCCACGTCATATAGCTGTATAATAAGATGGATTATCAGTGCTTACAGGCCACGTTTGTCAGGGCACCGACGGGACACGCTGACATGCTCAGCAACTTCACAAAGAAATTCTCTCCATGCAACACAAAAGATTTACAACACATCAGATTAAAAGGGATTTAAAAAAAAGAAAAAACGAAAAAAAAAACACATTGTTGAGCCAAGGAAGAAAGAAAAAAAAAATTCACATTGTCTAGTCAGTGTTAAAAATAGAAATCCACCCGTTACGTTTATTCAGAACTTTGATTATATACAGTATGTACATGTATTTGTTAATTATTTATAATTGTCTGTATGCCTATGAACAGTTTATTAAAACAAAATAAAATAAAAAAAGAAAAAGAAAGAAAGAAAGATCGCATTCGAATGCATATAGTTTTCTAAAAAGATGTGCTTAAGTTTAGAGTCGAAGCAAAAGAACAGAACGATAGATCTGACTTCTGGAGATTCTGGAGATTGCACCAGAGCGACGATTTTATTTTATTTTATTTTTGTGATTTTTTTTTTTAATTCGTCGTTTCCTTTTGCCGCAAACATGCGCTCAACTCAAAGGCTGGAATTGAATAAGCCGCGGTTCGGTTCAAGCTTCTGAAACGACAAAAAAGGGCAAAAACGCACCTCTTTATAATCCGCTAGCTGTTGAAATCATGACCATAACTATTAACGAGTGCTAGCATGAAACGGATTGAGACGAGGGTCCAAAAAAAAGAAGAAGAAGAAAAAAAAAAAGAGATGCTTTCCTCTCTGAACGGAACGGGACTGTGCTCTTTGTTATCGATTGGTTTTTATTCCCCCACAATTTCAATATCGTAAGAAGGTCAAGGGGAAGGTCCAGAGATCCGAGACTGACTTCTGCATAATAGAGTGAAAACAGAGCCGGAGCTAAAACTGTTCCTTCAACACGTGGTTATTGTTGATCTACAAATAAAGATGTTTTTTTTTTTTTTTTTTTTTTTAAATGGTGCCTTTCTTTACTAGGGGTCTTTACTAGGGGTCCCAGCCCAGAACCCTGAGAAACTCAGAAGAACGAGATGCGCAAATACACATTTGAGTTGCACATTTACTTACAATTAAGGCTCTGAAGGGCGTCAACAACATGTGCCTAGAACACACACCTCCGATATTAAACCTCTGATTATATTAGAAACACACACACACGCGCGCGCGCGCACACACACACACGCGCGCGCGCGCACACACACACGCACACCAAGAGCCCCCATTTCCTATCCTAGTCCCATTCTGATGAACTTTATTCTTTTGTTTCTCATGTGTTTTGTTTTCACAGCCTCATGACACAATCATCATCTGAAAAAACTTTAATTAATTAAAATGCCAATTTTGGCAGAACACAAATAAAAAGGATTTAAAAAATATATATAGATATATATATATATGTATGTATATTATAAATACTGTTACCAAGCCAAATATATTTTGTATTTGTCTTTTTTTGTGTTTTATTTGGGTTTTTTTTCTTTTCTATTTTGTGAAATTCAGAAACTTTGTAGTTTGCTGAAAACCTCAGCGTGAGGCCTTGATCTGTTTTCTCTCTCTCTCTCTCTCTCTCTCTCTCTCTCTCTCCCCAAAAAAAAAAAGAAAGAAAATTTGCCAATTCACAAAAATGGAATTCTAGAAACTTCACAGTCTTTGCTCTCTCCCTCTCAGGTGGTGGTGTAGGATGGAAAGCTGATAAAAAGTCAGAACGGCGAAACGTTTGTTCATAAAATAGCGAGTAGAAATTCATTTTAAAAAGGAAACAAAAAAAAAAACACATGTTGACGTTCAGCTACACAACCATCTCAACACAAAAAAAGTTAGTACATGCAAACAAAACAAAAAAAGTGTCTAAAAAGACTAAAATGTTTCGGTAAAACATACAACTCAAATGATGAGAAGAGATTTTGTAAACCTGTGGTTAAAAACCTATCGCTTCTCTTTTCGCGCCCTCCGTCATCTGGTCCTTCTCTTCTCTTCTCTCGGACGGTTTCAGACAAACTCTCAGCCCTTCAGTCTGTTTTAATCGCTGCATCTCACGGGTTCTGCAGCTTCCCTGCTGAAGCGAGCGTTGGGATAAATGGCGTAGCCCGGTATAAATGAGGACTGGACGGATGAGCGGCTTTTGTTTGTTTTTGTTTGTCTGATTTGAAGCGTGTTAGGTGACTTTGTAGGTACAAGAACCCCAAAGACATGCGGCGTTATCTTCATCGTATGCGGCTCTGAGGAAGGTAAGGGACAGTTCACAGTTCTCTCAGCCCTTTCTGCTGGGGGGGAGAAGGAGAGGGAGAGGGGAGAGGGGGGGCAGAGTCTTCTGAGGAAAGGAGAGGAAACGGGGCTAAAACCGACCCAGGCTCACATCATGACATGGCGGCGCCGATGAAGGGCTAGATGGTCGGAGCGGGAGAAGCTTCGGTCGCAGTCAGTGCAACGGAACGGCTTGATGCCCGTGTGCTTGCGGAAGTGACGCGTCAGCTCGTCGGAGCGGGCGAAACGCCATGTGCAGCCTTCCCACGTACACTGATACGGTTTCTCTCCTAAAAATAAATAAATAAATAAATAAAACAAACAAACGGAAAAGGAAAGCGTTAAGTCAGTCCTCCAATCTCAGTGTACAGAGCCGTCAGATCTTCACTACTTAACTTCACACACAGTCTTAAAGCAACTCAAGAGGTTTTATGGTTTAATTACCCCAGAGGTTTTATGGTTTAATTACCCCAGACACCTTTCTTTTAATTATTAGCAAATATAAACAAACAAACAAACAAACAAACAAACAAACAAATCTATATACACAAACCTGTGTGTATCCTGCGGTGAGCTTTCAGATGAGAGCTTTTGGTGTACACTTTGTTGCAGCCGTCGTAGTCGCACATGTGCACTCGTCGTCTTTTCATGTCAGGTGAGTCGGGATCTGCTTGGATGTCCACGTCTGTGCTTAAGCTAAACAAAACCAGAAGGGGGGGAAAAATGTTGATTTGTGCTTGAGTCAGAAAAAAAACAGCGATTAACAAAGACTAAATTACTAAAGGCTAAAACGCTGCTATGCTAACCCGGCTGGTTGCTAGGGTGTTGCTAGGTGGCTGTCATGAGGTCCCAAGTACTCGTTAACGTGTTTCTAAGAGGTTTTGTTAAGGTCCGGGGTGGTTGCTAGGTTGTAGCTGGTCGGTTGCTAAGGAAATTAAGCTAGTTGCTAGGATGCTCGTTGTCAGAGTGGTTGCTATGGAATTAGCAGGTGGAGCAACACAAAGGTTTATATTCCTCCGAACGAAGCAAGGATCAAATCGTGTAAAAGCAGGATGGACAAATCCTGTAGACGACCTGCGAAAGAACCGAGTTTGGCGGCTTTAACTCTCACAAACCAACAGAGGATTAGCACCAGAATGCAAACCGCCGGCCGTTAAGATGCTAAGATCCGTCTTAGTGATGTTCTGGATAGACAAAAGCCAGACGAATAGATATAATGAGACAAAAATTTCCACCACTTCAGGGGTAAGAAGAGCAGTGAGGGGTAATAATGTGATCGGCTGTTGTAGTCAGGAACGGCTCGGTGGCGATAACGGAATTACTTTTTATTCCATTTATTTATTTTTTTAAATTATTGCCTTTGTGCTTTTTGCGTAAATCGAAAGCATGCATCACAAACGTAGATCAGACGCTCGTGAACGTGTCCGTTTGACCTTTTTGTGAAATAGCGCTAGAGCCCCAGCAGAGGGCACTAAAGGGTGTGAAGGTCTTAATCCCATACAGCTGGAGTGGTTCCAGTCCAATACTGATCTCTCCTTCTAACTCTTCCCCTCCCCCTTGTTTTTGCTCCTCTACTTTCCTCTCTCTCTCTCTCTCTCTCTCTCTCTCTCTCTCCCTCGCTCCCTCTCTCATCTCGTCCTAGAAGGTCCACTCCCTCTGCGTGCAAACTAGTTCGCTTCTTGTTTTGTCTTTTCTCCCAGAAAATATCCAGTCGTCTTATTATTCTCTCTCCCTCTCCGTCTCTCCCTCTCCGTCTCTCCCTCTCCGTCTCTCCCTCTCCGTCTCTCCCTCTCCGTCTCTCCATTACTCTATTAATCTCTCTTTGAAAAGCATTCATAAGGAGGTGTGACGACAAACTGAGTTACGTAACCTTGTTTATACCCAGTTTGAAGAGATCCCTGCCCAGCAACACACACAAACATGTACACACTATATATATATATATATACACACACACACACACACACACACACACACACACCCACCTCACTCACACACACACCTCTCTCTCTCTCACACACACACCTCTCTCTCACACACACACCTCTCTCTCACACACACACACACACACACACACACCTCTTTCTCTCTCTCACACACACACACCTCTTTCTCTCTCTCACACACACACACCTCTTTCTCTCTCACACACACACACCTCTTTCTCTCTCACACACACACACACACACACACACCTCTCTCACACACACACACACACCTCTCTCACACACACACACACACACCTCTCTCACACACACACACACACACACCTCTCTCACACACACACACACACACCTCTCTCACACACACACACACACACCTCTCACACACACACACACTCTCACACACTCTCTCTCTCCCTCACACACACTCACCTCTCACACACACACACTCACCTCTCTCACACACACACACTCACCTCTCTCACACACACACACTCACCTCTCACACACACACACACTCACCTCTCTCACACACACACCACACCTCCTCTCACACACACACACACCTCTCTCCACCACACACCACACTCTCACACACACACACACACCTATCTCACACACATCTCTCACACACACACACACACACACACACACACACTCACACACACACACACCCCATCTCTCACACACACACACACCATCTCACACACACACACACCATCTCACACACACACACACGCCTCACACACACACACACCGCTCGCACACACACACACACCGCTCGCACACACACACACACACCGCGCGCACACACACACACACCACTCGCACACACACACACACCGCCCGCCCACACACACACACACACCGCGCGCACACACACACACACCGCGCGCACACACACACACACCGCGCGCACACACACACACACCGCGCGCACACACACACACCGCGCGCACACACACACACCGCGCGCACACACACACACCGCTCGCACACACACACAACCGCGCGCACACACACACACCGCGCGCACACACACACACCTCTCTCACACACACAACCTCTCTCACACCACACCTCTCTCACACACACACCCTCTCACCACAAGCCCCTCTCTCACACAACTCACACCTACTCTCACACACACTCACAACCTCTTCTCACAACACACTCACACCTCTCTCACACACACTCACACCTCTCTCACACACTCACCTCAACACCTCTCTCACACACCACTCACACACCTCGCCTCACACACACTTCACACCTCTCTCTCACCACACTCACACCTCTCTCTCACCACTCACCCTCCTCACACACTCACAACTCTCTCTCCCTCTCTCACACACACTCACACAACCTCTCTCTCACCACCACTCACACCTCTCTCTCACCACACCTCGACCACCTCTCCTCATCACACGACTCACACCTCTCTCACACACACTACACAAGCACACCTCTCCATCTCACACACCACACCACACACACACACACACCCCCCCACCAACACACACACACACACACACACACACACACACACACACACACACACACACACACACACACACACACACACACACACACACCTGTTGTCCATGCTCTGTGTTCTGAAGGAAGCTGATCCGGACTCTGTACCACTCTCTGCATCGCTGTCACTCTGGTACTCCACCGGGGACGTCGAGCCAGGCTTAATCCGCACTAATTACACACACACAAGACGAGAGAAGGCCAAAGAATTTTAGCCATTTGACACAAAGACAGTTCTGAGAGCAGAAATCGGATCTAGAGCCTCACTTGACCGGCATCGAACCAAAGCTTGCTCATTAACACCATGACCATTAAAGGAATACGTGGGAGTTTGTCGACCTAATCTCTATTATCCACATCTGTAAGATCCTAACGTTCCTGCACTCATCCCTGGGCCGAGCACTCATCCCTGTACTCTCTGTGTGTGAGAGAGAGAGAGAGAGAGAGAGAGAGAGAGAGAGAGAGAGATGGATCTCATATAGAATAAGTGAGAAGTTCTCGTTATAGTTGCTTATGCACGCTGCTTATGCACGCTGCTTATGCACGCTGCTTATGCACGCTGCTTATGCACGCTGCTTATGCACGCTGCTTATGCACGCTGCTTATGCACGCTGCTTATGCACACTGCTTATGCACACTGCTTATGCACACTGCTTATGCACACTGCTTATGCACACTGCTTATGCACACTGCTTATGCACACTGCTTATGCACACTGCTCTTTGGGCGTGTCCAGAAAAGAAGGAAAGATTATGAGATCGTAAATTAACCCCAAGCTCCTTATTAAAAATAGGTGTGGCTGAGTAGGACATGGGCAGAGCCTTCTGTATCTCTGTTTGGGGCAAAACTGAACCCCCTGGGGGAAGAACAGAGCAGAGAATCTTCACGCAGTTCGGTTGTTTTGGAGTCGGAATCAAAGAGGGAAGTGTTTGGAATGAAAATCCCTGGCAAGCCTCCATCTTCTCTCAAAGCATCCCAATATTATTTTACTCAATGACTGTTGTGTGTGTGTGTGTGTGTGTGTGTGTGTGTGTGTGTGTGTGTGTGTGTGTGTGTGTCTTCCATCTCAATGTTTTTCCTTGGAATGAAATTACTAAGTGAAACTAAATCCTGTTTATAAAACACAGTAAAACAGGAACCACACCCAGAAATATCATAATTCACTCCACCAGTGTGTAAATTTAACCCTCCCTTTTTAGCCCCTCCCTTTTCTCACATTGATGCCCCGGATGAGAAGCAGACCATTTTTCGAAATCACCATCTTTGTGCAGAATCCATCAAAATCCCCTTAATTTCTGCCTCTCCCTAACAACCCCCCACCCCCCGCTGTGTTTCACTTCCATTTCCCATCTTTGTCTTAGTTTTCATTATTAGACCAGCGAGAAGGAAAAAATATTTAATCTGGAAAATCACGTCCACCCCATCGGACGGTCAGTTAAACGTAAACACACACACAGAGACACACACACACACACAGACACACAGAGACACACACACACACACAGAGACACACGCAGAGACACACACACACGCAGAGACACACACACACGCAGAGACACACACACGGACACAGAGACACACACACGGACACAGAGACACACACACGGACACAGAGACACACACACGGACACAGAGACACACACACGGACACAGAGACACACACACGGACACAGAGACACACACACGGACACAGAGACACACACACACACAAGACAGAGACACACACACACACACGACAGAGACACACACACACACACGACAGAGACACACACACACACACACACGACAGAGACACACACACACACACACAAGACAGAGACACACACACACACAAGACAGAGACACACACACACACAAGACAGAGACACACACACACACAAGACAGAGACACACACACACACAAGACAGAGACACACACACACACAAGACAGAGACACACACACACACACACACACACACACACACACACACAAGAAAGAGACACACACACACACACACAAGACAGAGACACACACAGACAGAGACACACACAGACAGAGACACACACAGACAGAGACACACACAGACAGAGACACACACAGACAGAGACACACACAGACAGAGACACACACAGACAGAAACACACACAGACAGAAACACACACAGACAGAGACACACACACACACACACACGACAGAGACACACACACACGACAGAGACACACACACACACACGACAGAGACACACACACACACACGACAGAGACACACACACACACACGCCACAGACACACACACACACACAAGACAGAGACACACACACACACACAAGACAGAGACACACACACACACACAAGACAGAGACACACACACACACACAAGACAGAGACACACACACACACACAAGACAGAGACACACACACACACACGACAGAGACACACACACACACACACGACAGAGACACACACACACACACACGACAGAGACACACACACACACACACGACAGAGACACACACACACACACACGACAGAGACACACACACACACACACACGACAGAGACACACACACACACACACACGACAGAGACACACACACACACACACAAGACAGAGACACACACACACACACACACACACACACACAGACAGACACACAGACACACAGACACACAGACACAGACACACAGACACAGACACAGACACACCCGCGCACACACAGAGATACGCGCGCGTGCACACACACACAGAGATACGCGCGCGTGCGAGCACACACACACACAGAGATACGCGCGCGTGCGCGCACACACACAGAGATACGCGCGCGCGTGCGCACACACACACAGAGATACGCGCGCGTGCGCACACACACACAGAGATACGCGCGCGTGCGCACACACACACAGAGATACGCGCGCGTGCACACACACACACAGAGATACGCGCGCGTGCACACACACACAGAGATGCGCGCGCGCACACACACACACAGAGATACGCGCGCGCACACACAGAGATACGCGCGCGTGCACACAGAGAGATACGCGCGCGTGCACACACAGAGATGCGCGCGCGTGCACACACACACACAGATACGCGCGCGTGCACACACACACACAGAGATACGCGCGCGTGCACACACACACAGAGATACGCGCGCGTGCACACACACACAGAGATACGCGCGCGTGCACACACACACAGAGATACGCGCGCGTGCACACACACACAGAGATACGCGCGCGTGCACACACACACACAGATGCGCGCGCGTGCACACACACACAGATACGCGCGCGTGCACACACACACAGAGATACGCGCGCGTGCACACACACACAGAGATACGCAGAGATACACACGCGCGCACACACACACACACAGATACAGAGGTACACACACACACACACAGGTACACACACACACAGATACAGAGGTACACACACACACACACACACACAGATACAGAGGTACACACACACACACACACACACAGATACAGAGGTACACACACACACACACACACACAGATACAGAGGTACACACACACACACACACACAGATACAGAGTTAGGTACACACACACACACAGATACAGAGGTACACACACACACACAGATACAGAGGTACACACACACACACAGATACAGAGGTACACACACACACACAGATACAGAGGTACACACACACACACAGATACAGAGGTACACACACACACACAGATACAGAGGTACACACACACACACAGATACAGAGGTACACACACACACACAGATACAGAGGTACACACACACACACAGATACAGAGGTACACACACACACCCAGATACAGAGGTACACACACACACACAGATACAGAGGTACACACACACACACACATAAAGAGTTAAACACACACACACAGATACAGAGGTACACACACACACACAGATACAGAGGTACACACACACACACAGATACAGAGGTACACACACACACACAGATACAGAGGTACACACACACACACAGATACAGAGGTACACACACACACACAGATACAGAGGTACACACACACACACAGATACAGAGGTACACACACACACACAGATACAGAGGTACACACACACACACACAGATACAGAGGTACACACACACACACACAGATACAGAGGTACACACACACACACACAGATACAGAGGTACACACACACACACACAGATACAGAGGTACACACACACACACACAGATACAGAGGTACACACACACACACACAGATACAGAGGTACACACACACACACAGATACAGAGGTACACACACACACACAGATACAGAGGTACACACACACACACACAGATACAGAGGTACACACACACACACACAGATACAGAGGTACACACACACACACACAGATACAGAGGTACACACACACACACAGATACAGAGGTACACACACACACACAGATACAGAGGTACACACACACACACAGATACAGAGGTACACACACACACACAGATACAGAGGTACACACACACACACAGATACAGAGGTACACACACACACACAGATACAGAGGTACACACACACACACACAGATACAGAGGTACACACACACACACAGATACAGAGGTACACACACACACACAGATACACAATAACACACACACACTCAGATACAGAGGTACACACACACACAGATACAGAGGTACACACACACACACAGATACAGAGGTACACACACACACACAGATACAGAGGTACACACACACACACAGATACAGAGGTACACACACACACACAGATACAGAGGTACACACACACACACAGATACAGAGGTACACACACACACACAGATACAGAGGTACACACACACACACAGATACAGAGGTACACACACACACAGATACAGAGGTACACACACACACACACAGATACAGAGGTACACACACACACACACAGATACAGAGGTACACACACACACACACAGATACAGAGGTACACACACACACACACAGATACAGAGGTACACACACACACACACAGATACAGAGGTACACACACACACACAGATACACACACACAAATCAGGCAGAATGTTATAAACACGGACTGGTGGAGCGTCTGTCATGAGATGGGATTTCTGAGGCAGCACGTGAACGGACAAAAAAATGTTCTGGAAATTTTTGTTATACAGACAGACGATTAAAACATTTCTTTTTAATCTTATGAAACGATTCGGTGGGCGGAGCTTCAAGCATCACTCCGTCATTCAAAGTCTGTGTGGAATCGTTAGCTCTGAGCGAGTCGCGCGTGTTATCGACTATCTCTGTGTGACGTGTATAGTGTGTTGATGAGTAACGTGAAAAAGGATGGGTTTGAGTTCTACGCTCTGTCTGAGTGCAGTAGATCATTTAACACGACCAAATAACGGTGTCTAAGAAATACAATAAAGACGCCTGGATTTTAGCCTGACGATCGGGTTACGGCTGCCGAATCGCTCTCGATACTAAAAAGCCACTTGATTCCAAACTTGTTTATTAGCTGTATTTAATTACTTTTACTGCCACCTTGCAACTGTAAAAAAAAAAAAAAGTAATAAAATAAAATTAATGAACAGGCGCATGGCACAGCGGATGCTGGTGCAGAGGGTCGAGCTGCTGCTTCTTCTCTTCACAGCTTCACAGATCTGGAGGGTTAGATGGTGCGTTTTCTTTAAGATCTACGGTTTCCTACCAGGAATATGGTGAAAGGTAGATTAATAGTTCCTAAAATGAGTAAATGGTCTTTTCTGCATGTATTCTCACCTCAGCTGTTCAGAGGATAGACTAAAGATGGATGGACAAGCGGGTGAGTGGATCGGTTGATGGATGTGTAGATGGATGAATGGATGGTTGGATGGAGGGATAGGCAAGTGACTGGATGGGTGGATGCACGGACGGGTTGGATATAATAGACGGGTGGATCGACTGACAGATGGATAAAAAGATGGGTAGGAAGGTTTGGTATGATGGATGGATGGATGGATGGACATAAGATTTGTGAGCAGGATAGATATGATGGATGGATAAAAAGATGGGTAGGAAGGTTAGGAAGGATGGATGGGTAGGAAGGTTAGGTAGGATGGATGGATGGATGGGTAGGAAGGTTAGGTAGGATGGATGGATGGATAGATGGATAAAAAGCTGGGTGGGCAGGTTAGATATAAAGAATGTATGGATAGGATGGATGGATGGACATAAAAATATGGGTGGGTGGGTTAGATATGATGGATGGATAAAAAGATGGGTGCGTGGGTTAGATATAATGAATGGATGGATGGATGGATGGACGGACATAAAAAGATGGGTTAGTGGGTGGGTGGGTTAGATATGATGGATGGATGGATGGATGGATGGATATAAAAAGATGGGTGGGTGGGTTAGATATGATGAATGGATGGATGGATGGATATAAAAAGATGGGTGCGTTGGTTAGATATAATGAATGGATGGATGGATGGATGGATGGATGGATGGATGGATGGATGGACGGACATAAAAAGATGGGTTAGTGGGTGGGTGGGTTAGATATGATGGATGGATGGATGGATGGATGGATGGATGGATGGATGGATGGACGGATATAAAAAGATGGGTGGGTGGGTTAGATATGATGAATGGATGGATGGATGGATATAAAAAGATGGGTGGGTGGGTTAGATATGATGAATGGATGGATGGATGGATATAAAAAGATGGGTGGGTGGGTTAGATATGATGAATGGATGGATGGATATAAAAAGATGGGTGGGTTAGATATGATGAATGGATAAAAAGATGGGTGCGTTGGTTAGATATAATGAATGGATGGATGGATGGATGGATGGA
>NC_062538.1:2449098-2459098 GCF_022655615.1 Tachysurus fulvidraco
AGAAAACACAGCAGGTGTGTTAAGGTACCGAGCGTCCGTGCCAGCCTCCGTCTCCTGGGTGAGGTCGGTCAATAGTCTGTTTGCCGTGCGATGTGCCAGAGTGTGAGGAGAGATATGGACGATAAACCCGGAGGAGGCGGGGACCGATGAAGGGAGCGGCTGCCGAGGGAGATTATTACTGCCAGACGGCGGCTCAGAGAGGGAGTGGTAGTCGGCCGCACCCTTTAACAACCATCTGAACTGACGACGCGGCAAATAACTGCGTCTTTATCGCGCTGCAGCAGCTCCATCTCTGTGGACCTACTGAATCCTCTACATGCTCTTAAAGGGTCATCTGTACCAAGCAGAGATCATTCAAATAGCAAACTAGTAATGATGCTAAAATAAAGGTTTTCAGAAGTAAATAATAAAACCGAATAAAACCCTAAATAGACATCGAGCCGCAAATAATCTTTAAAACCTCTTCAGAATACTTAATAAAATTCCCCCGAATCTTTTTACAGACTATTGCACAGTAAAAATATTATCATGTAAGACTTTATAATTAAGATCGGTATTATGTATAAACTCTAAACGTTCAGTACTACGATCGTCACTAGGAGGTTATCTATAAATCTGTAATATTCTGAACGTTATTTAATGGCTTTAATAATCTACAGGATTGTAAATATTAAGCATTAACATTAGACGTTATTGTTAGGGTGTAAACCGTAGGATTATACTGTATATAAACATCGATATTAAGCTATAATCTAGACGATTCTGATCGTTGCGGTAAACGTTACCGCTGTAATCTGTTAGGACAGGAATTTTAGTATAAGATTATAATCTGTATGATTAGGAGAGAAACAACAAAGTGTTATATAACATGTTTAAAGCAGTTGGACTTTGTCAGCACGTCGGCTTGCGATGCTTCCGACCTATAAACGCATTTGGAAGGCAAAATAAACACAAAGTCGAAGGGGCGTGTCCCTCTGCGTGATCGTGTCACGGATAACGGAGACGACGTTCTGGGGATGAACAGTTCGGCGTCTGGATTCGTTTTCACACTGTGTTACTGTGTAGTAACAACTTGATGTATAGAAGCCACATTTGTGTCTGTGTACTTTGTGTGTGTGTGTGTGTGTGTGTGTGTGTGTGTGTGTGTGTGTGTGTGTGTGTGTGTGTGTGTGTGTGTGAGAGTGTGTGAGAGTGTGTGAGTGTGTACGTGTGTACGTGTGAGTGAGTGAGTGTATGTGTGGGTGTGTGTGTATAAATGAGACAAATAGTTTAAATAAATAAATAAATAAATAAATAAATAAATAAATAAATAAATAAATAAATAAATAAATAAATAAATAGGGTGTGGAGCATGATGTTGTGCATGAATGCCCCCATTAGCTTCGAGATGAGTGAACACCAGGACGTGTGTGTGTGTGTGTGTGTGTTCCCCTGCAGGTATATAATCTTTGGTGTGTACCTCATGGTTAAGGGAGTGGAGTGTGTGGGAGTGGGAGTGTTGTGAGGGGGTGGGTTAGAGTGAGTGTGTGTGTGTGTGCGTGCGCGTGTGTGTGTGTGTGTGTGTGTACACAAAAGGAGGGGTGTGGGCTGGCTACATCACAGCCTTTCCAACTCCCGCCAGAGCCCCGTTGCCATGACTACGGCAGAACGGAAGCCTCCCTCGATATATCCTATTAGGGCCTAGCCGAGACTTGAAACATACAGATAGAAACGGAAAGGTATTGAGGGAGGAAGACAAAGACGAAGCTTTGGAGGAAATCTGTTCATAAACTTAAAAAAAGAAAAAAAAAAAGGAATTTGATCAATAAACAAAAGTCAACGATCACACTTTCCCCAAAAAACCCTTGCTACAGCTAGTCGAAGCGCTCGTGACGGCAGATCCTGGTGCTGCCTGACGCCATTAACGACGACAATTACGCCACCGAAAGGCCGCCGGACTAATCATCGGCTATCTGGCGGATTTTTCGAGCAACCCCGTGATAGGACGTTAAGACTGGTAAACATCCCGTCATCCGCTGTACACGAGTGTGTCTGAAACAGCAGGTGCGCTTCCAGATGAGCCGTTACCGTTAACCACGGTTGCCAGGCATCGACTAAATATCCAGCGCAACTACACTAAAAATCACACGATCCTGAAACGCGCCAGAAAGACGTGATTTTTGTCTCTTTCCTGTCTCAGGTTATTATTCGCTCTACTGTATGATCCCGCTTTCCCTCTCGCGGTCGTATTCCGCAGACACACTGCCTGCACTCGCACTTTACCGTCGCTTGGGGAAAAAGATTCGATTTCGTTCGGATTATTTTCTATTTAAAAATAATAATAAAAAGACGCAGATAAAAAAAAACACAACAACAACAACAACAACAAAATCTACCTCAAGTGTGAGTAAAAACAAACACAACCCTGCGATTCTCCTCCAGCCCACTGCTCCTCCTCTGCACATGGGGGCAGTGTGATCCCTGCCTCCATCTACCTGCTCCGTCTTTCACACGTTTGGTAAATCTGACCGGTTAGAAATACAAATGCGTGCGTTTATGAAGATAGAACGTGACTCTAAAATGTCTAAAAGCTTGACCTCCAGGAAGATCATAACGACTATAGCTCATAACGACATCCTGACCACACCCCTTTCTGATCTCATTCGATCTCCGCCCACTCACCCGACTAACCCCGTAATCCACCCCCCACCGCCCCACAAACACAAAAAAAGGCTGCTCACCACCGTGCACTCCACCTCCTCTGGCTCAGGCTTGATCTGTATGGATGGCATCTCCTTGGAAGGCTCTGAGGTAGCAACGTTGGATTTCTCAGGATTCGTCTGGCACTGAAAAGTAAGACAGCAACATCGTGAACACGGATTTTTGAGTAGACGCTTACGGACGCTTACTCACACAGGGATAACGTAACGGACACGCAAAAACTAAACGGAGGTGGTCCGAGTCGAAACGGATTCAAATGTCATTTTAGAATACAAACAAAACAAACTACGCCGGAAGCTCGACCTGCGTGTTACCTTTTATAAGCTATGGATGGATGGATCGAGATGTTCGGTGTCAATAGGAATATAAAGCGTTCGAGTAGATTTTGCTCTGAAAAAGAGGAAAGTGACTGAAAGAAGACAGAGTAATGAAGAACGAAAGAAAGACAGCAAGCAAAACAGGAGAAGGGAGGAGTAGTGTAGAGATCCTGTGTAGCCTCCCTCTCTCAGCTTAGTACAGTCACACCCTGTTCTTTTAGAGGAGAGAGAGAGAGAGAGAGAGAGAGAGAAATGTGGTAATGCTTAGATATAGAGCGGATGCTGGGGGCCATGTGACTGCAGCAGATTCCACACATAGGTGTGGCCACCAATCAGCCAGGGTGTGGCTATAGTCCATGTGGTCCTCATATGGTAAACAACGTGTATACACACACACACACGCACGAAAACTTGTTTACGTGTGTGTGTGTGTGTGTGTGTGTGTGTGTGTGTGTGTACATGTTTTCGTGTGTGCATGTGTGTATACATGTATACACACACGTAAACATGTATACACACACAAACATGTACACACTCGTAAACATGTATACACACAAACATGTACACACTCGTAAACATGTATACACACACACACAAACATGTACACAAACAAACATGTACACACACACAAATGTATGATCACATACACACACATACACACAAATGTAGAGACACATACACAAGTCGTGGCCTAATGGTTAGAGAGTCTGACTCGTAATCCTAAGGTTGTGGGTTCGAGTCTCGGGCCGGCCACAACTGAGGTGCCCTTGAGCAAGGCACCGAACCCCAACTGCTCCCCGGGCGCCGCAGCATAAATGGCTGCCCACTGCTCCGGGTGTGTGTTCACAGTGTGTGTGTGTTCACTGCTGTGTGTTTGTGTGCACTTTGGATGGGTCAAATGCAGAGAACGAATTCTGAGTATGGGTCACCGTACTTAGCTGTATGTCATGTCACACACACACACACACACACACACACACACACAAATGTAGAGACACATACACACACATACACACAAATGTAGAGACACATACACACACACACACACACACACACACAAATGTAGAGACACATACACACAAATGTAGAGACACATACACACACACAAATGTAGAGACACATACACACACATACACACAAATGTAGAGACACATACACACACACACACACACACACACAAATGTAGAGACACATACACACAAATGTAGAGACACATACACACACACAAATGTAGAAACACATACACACACACACACACACACACACAAATGTAGAGACACATACACACAAATGTAGAGACACATACACACACACAAATGTAGAAACACATACACACACATACACACAAATGTATGATCACATACACACATGTATAATAGAAGAGGTTAAATGATGAAGTGTAAAAGTTTGAGAATGAGAAGTCTATTTCTCCTGAGACCTATTCCTGAGTGAGTGAGCATATCAGTGATTGAAATAGCCTGTGTGTGTGTGTGTGTGTGTGTGTGTGTGTGTGTGTGTGTGTGTGTGTGTGTGTGTGTGTGTGTGTGTGTGTGTGTGTGTTTTAAAGCTCCCCAGGGAACTTGCACTGTGAGTAATTTAAGGAATAAAAAAGGGTGGGGTGGGTGTGACTCTACTCCCCAGCAGGAAGTTACACAGCAGGGAGGGGCTTGATGTAGAGAATGGCCATGAAAGGGATTAAAGAGAGAGAGAGAGAGAGAGAGAGAGAGAGAGAGAGAGAGAGAGAGAGACCGCACACAATCTAGGTCATGGCTTCACTCTGTAAATCCAAAACCCCCCCCGCGGCCATCGGCCCCTACCCCAATGCAGCCTGGGTACGAATGACTGCCTGGGATAGCAACGCTAACCAAACCCACCCTCATTCCTTCCCACAGCACACATTCAAACACGTATGGATGCAGACTTTCGAATGAATTCATCTCTCCCCTAAGCTTCTCTATAATATTCCACTACCATGATATCTGATACCCAGGACTCGGATTAGAACAGATCCTTTTACGTTATATTACATAACCAGACCTGCCAAACTTTGACTAAACGCCTCAAAAATAATCCAAGAAATCCGTCTTCTCTTTCACACGCATCTGCTATGATTTGTGCGGGTGATATTAACCGACGCCGCCTGGAAGCCCCGCCCCTTTCTCCTCATCCGTCTCCTCGTCTCGCTCTCGACTGGTACAACCTTTGACTTTCTTTCACAGTATTCATTAATGCCTCATAAAATCTACGACGGTATGCCCGACCGTGTGATTCGACGCCCGTTACCGTATTAGACGAGTCCGAACCGTCGATAGTAACGTTAGCGACATCTTATTAAACAGATATCTGAATCCTTAGTGATCTATTGTTAGTATTTCCTGGATTGAACCAATCAGATAACGGTATTGAGCCAAAAAAAATATGGACTAAACACAAACACACACATGGAACAGACGTCTGACTAAAATTCCACAGAATATTCGATTCACATCACACACAAAACAACCGTTACAAAAATGACTGCTATTACTTTCCTTGCAACATGATGTCTAATTACATAAAACACTATTGATCGGTCGTTCGGTTGATACTTTGCCGATATCTAAACTGAATTCAGAGCCGATAACGACTCCGACGAGGCTTCACGAGGATATACGCCATGTCATAACAATTCGCTCCGTACTCCGTGCCCTACGATCGAAGAAACTATTCAGGTATTAAAACAGAACTGTTACTTATGCTAAACGCTACCACAATAAATATGAATCACGATTCATTCGTTCAGCTTCGCCACAGAAGACCGAGGACACACACAAAAAAAAAACATTGTTCTTAATAAATGAATATTTTCATCCACCATCCAAAAGATCGGTCAGTTTTTCCGGGCGTTCCTCGTGGAAGCTCTGAAGGACCTCCCAGAAGTCTGTGGAGTTTCCTGGACACCGCTCTGAAACATTTCACTTCGTCCCACCCAGAGCACCTGACAGCGTTGCCTCCCTTCCCTCCGAAGGAAAATCAAACATTGCTCAAAATGTTTGGAAATGGTATCTATAAAAAAAACCTTTTTATAGACATGAGACCATGTAGAACATTACTATGTGGATCTGTACTCTATCAGGATGAGGTTTGTGTTCTTCTGTGATTTATGTACACCTCAGAATAAAGGTCCCGACTTGACCGAACCGTCATGTGGAACCTCGTTATGGTTTTGGGTGTGTAGACCGAATTTCACATGTTCTTCCGGTGTTCAATGGGGTTTCGTCATGCTGTTCAAAACCCCAGAGGTAGGTGGACTGACTACAAGCGTTTGCCTCTAGGTGGGTATAATGTGTGTGCTGGTGGCATCCCAACTGGAGTAAATTCTCCCACGTCTGATCTAGGGCACTTCACAGCAGAAAAAAACAAACAAAAAAAACAAAAAAACGCAGAATTCGTTCTCTGCGTTTAACCCATCCAAAGTGCACACACACACACACACACACACACACACCGTGAACACACACCCGGAGCAGTGGGCAGCCATTAATGCTGCGACACCCGGGGAGCAGTCAGTGGGAACTCGGTGCCTTGTTCAAGGGCACCTCAGTCGTGGTATTGCCGGCTCGAGACTCGAACCCACAACCTTAGGGTTAGGAGTCAAACTCTCTAACCATTAGGCCACGACTTCCCCAAATCATCAATTTATCATCAATATTTATGGATCATCGATTTCTCGTCACACCACGCCATACGACTGGTCGGAAATCTTAAAGAAATCTGTACCTCGATGCTAGGGAACTTTGCATCCCAGAAATTCCAAAGCGCAAGACATTCCCGTGATACAAACGACTAAAGAAAGGACTCAAACTTTTAACCTTCATTCATCACAAAATCCGACACAAAACCCGGGGCCTCCGCTTCGGGGCGGTGGAACGTCGGTGTAGTTTCAGATCCGCAGACTACCAGAAAGCCACAGCTGTGCCCTTGAGCAAGACCTTTATCTCTCAGCTGTTTAGCTCAAGGTTTGGATTGTATCCTGCTGCACTTGTATGTCGTTGTGTATAAAAGCTTTTACCAAAAGAATAAACAGAAGCTGTGCTTAAGGACGACGTACCTTCTCGAAAAAAAAAAAAAGCGTTTATTTTGCAAATGTTTGTATTTGGGGAGAAGTAGGTCGGGAAGGGTGGACGCCGTCGGCCCACCTCCGTACCGTAAAAGTGTTGCAGCTTCCAGAGAGGCTTTCTGCTCCGTTCCTACAAGAACTTCACTCTTTTTTGAAAGATGACCATAAGCAAAAATTCCAAGTGGCTAAATTAACCGTGTGAGGCCAAGGGCGTCAACTTCTAAGGGCACTGAATTTGAGTGCAGTCAAAGCAGCGCGTTGCACAATCGAGTAACCCGAGCTGAGCGTGCTTCAGCCTGGCATGGGGCCGGAGTTAACCCACCCCCTTGCAACCACTCTGGGGGAGTGTGATGGGCTGGGTTCAGTGGGGCAGTTTTGCAGCACAGGAAAACGAGCAGGCATTTAACCTTCGTTTATACCCGTTTTCCATACTACCCATGAGAATCGGCGCCAAAAGGCGGCTTAAATTGCAAAGAGCAAGAGTTGCCCGTCACATGCCCCACCATCTGCAAGGCAGGGTGGGGTGGGGTGGCGACCGTGAGTGAGAGAGAGAGAGAGAGAGAGAGAGAGAGAGAGAGAGAGAGAGAGAGAGAGAGAGAGAGAGGAACCATGAGTGACAGACAGCTTTGACACAAGGGGTGGGACTGGTTTGGGGTCAACAATTCAACCTCCCTACAATCAATGCCAGTGGAAAAAGGGGTGGAGGGTTGCTGCAGAGATCATGTGGACAAGGAAGCCCAAAGTACACGCACTAGTGCAAACATACAGCACACTCACCTCATTTCTAACGCAAGTTTCTCTCTAATACCTCCCTCCCAAACCATATAGTCCTACCTAATCAATCGGTCATGGAGGCCTTTATATATACACACTGCTTATGTAACACCTTCAATAAAACATAAATGTCTGAGCATTCTCCGTATCCGGTCGAGATTAGCGACGGAAACCCGACTCGTGGAAACTTCTGGAACCTGTGTACATTTCTTTTGGCTCAGCTAGATGGCAAAGTCTGTCGTGAACTAGAAAAGCCAGCTAATGCACAGCAGGTTAGCACAAAAAGACGTGTCGTGGAACGTTACGGCCGCCCGTGTTTACGTTCGGCCTAATCATCTGTTAACGATCCGACTCGAAATGCACGAATTCACGTCGATGCTTCGCTGGGAACGGATTAGACCGGCCGAGGTCAGTCCGAGCGAAATTTCTATCCAGCTTGAAGAGATTTCTATAATCCGTTAAATGCACGACGGACGACTGAAGATTATCGAGGACGGCGGTAGCTGTGTGTGTGTCGGAGTCGTAAACGACGCGTTCCCAGTGCGACGAGAGGGATCGGAAAGCAGAGCGCAAGTTATCTACGTAAGGTCGGACGGCCAGAGCGACAGGCTCCAAGCGAACATTTCCTAAGAAAAGGCGGGATGAAAAAAACGCCACTGACCTCTCCTTTAAACCTCGACAAGAAAACTCGCACCCATCTTTTTTTTTTTACAGCATGGACGACGAACACACGTGCATAACGACGCCTTTGGATGAGATTACATGCGGCGTAAAAACGAAGATCGTCTACAGGGTGTAGATTATTTGCAATCGGCTTCGTAATTCGCGGTACGTTTTGACAAAAAAGAAGAAGAAGAAAAAAGAAGACGACGACATGGAAACGGAACCGATGCAGCACTTTGGCAGCTCGTGACCAAAATGTGAACTGACCTCTATGATGCCCCTGACTGACGAGTAAACTTATTTTTGTCGTCGCTTTCGTTTGCCGGTGTTGCTTCTCTAATAAAGTACACGGCCCAATATGGTGCACAGAGACCTCTGGCTAAAAGGGAAGTAGTTTTATGCAACGTTTAGCATCTAAGCTGTTGCAGGATTGTGTTCATATGTGCCTAGGGTTTCGATTTAAGTCAGTGGTGGTGGTGGTGGTGTGTGTGTGTGTGTGTGTGTTTGCATACGTATGTCAGGGCAGCACAACTTTAATGCAGTCTGCTGGACCCTGGGGCACATCTTGTTCTTTGTACTGGTCAGTGCTGTCACTGTGTCCCTCTGCGGAGACAACGTGGCTGTCCGAGGGAACGAGGGAAGAGTGGGGGTGGGAGAGAGACAGAGAAAGAGAGAGAGAGAGAGAGAGATAATACACGTGTAAGGTCACAGCTGTGTGGGGTGTGTGTGAGAAAGAGAAGGAGGGAGAGAAGAAGAGAGGGTGATACACAGGCGATAGTAACACACAGACAGAGAGAGAGAGAGAGAGAGAGAGGGAAAGCTATAATGCAATGACTCTCCCTCTGGATTTCTGCTTGACTCCCTTAAAGATACAGTCCCTGCTTCAGCTTCTTGTATGTGCATTTTCTATCATCTCATGATGCTTTACTCATCTCAGCTTTCCCCTTCTTCATGCATGACTAAACAGAACGCACACATGCCACACTGACATTAGTTTAGTGCGACATCACACGTTTCCCATCATCGACTCTACACCATATCCAGTGACATCTGCTACAATTTTATTATCTTACACCTTATTATTTTGTGCAGGAGGTCACAGGAGGTCTCTCACGCATTAACCATCATGGCCTGAAAGTCCTGTGTCCTTCCCCTAATCTCACAGGCTCTCTGGGCACCCAAACTTCCTGTCATGACCAGGTGAAGAACAGTTTACATTTATTTAACGCGAAGAAAACGATCGACAGACATTTGTGTCAACTGAAAAAACGAGTTCAGCTAAAAATCCAACAGCTCCTGCGTAGAGAGCCGGTCATATCATTCCACCCTTTACTACTTAAACCATTTCTTATTTCTTCTCTAGATCACCTCTTGTTCTGGGTGGAAAATATGACCTGATGCTGTTGGTCCATTCTCTCATCCCTACAAGAGCGATCGTCTTTAAGGT
>NC_062538.1:2461598-2486598 GCF_022655615.1 Tachysurus fulvidraco
CTTGCACACAAATACGTGCCCGCCGATCACGTAAGCCCCGGCCGTGCACATTCCAACACTGATGGAAGAGGAGTAGCGGGGGGGGGGTTGCATTAGATCGGTACATACACCATCACATCACATGCAAAGCCCCTCGAACGCCTTTGCTATTGAAAGACTAATCCTTTCTCCAAGGTCTTGCCCATCCTCGATGATTGACACTTACCTCAGAACGGCACCAACCGAACACCGAGGAAGACTCTGATCACAAATCCCCGAGGGCTACGCAGTTACGAGGAAAAACCAAACTGGAAATTCCAAATTATTCACCATTTCTACAGTAAATGATCATCCGTATAGTATAAGAATCACTTATTTCCACTGTACTGATTAAGAGATTAAGGTTTAATGAGTTCAAACTTTTTTTGTGTGGTTACATGGAAAATAATTCATGATGGAGAAGTTAGTCTCCAGAACAGAACAACCAGAAGTGTTTGATTCCACTTACACTCCAGCGGGATGCTAACGGTTACGTTTTTTTAGTTTATTAGACGATAACACGTTGTGTCGGTTGTCCTTGAAGCACAGCCAGTAAGAAAGCCTGTCATTTATTTATTTATTTATCAATCAATCAGTGATATAAAGCCACATCATCAGCTTTATAACATTCAGGGGTCCAAGCACCGAAGGCACCGAAGGCACCGAAGCACTCTGACCCAATGTGTTCTACAAAGGGACACGGTTCATCAATCGAAAGCTCTACGGATCTGAATAAAGCTTCATTTCAAATTTTTAATTAATGTTTGTTAAATAACATCTAATCCGAACCGGCTGGTGGAATTTTTTACGTTACGGTTAAACGTGTCCCTGGATACGACCCGTCATAAGCCGAACCCGAGGCAGCTCCGAGCGTTCGTTCTTTCCCTCCCTCGCCGGCTTCTCTTTCCGCTCTCTCGTTTGAAGTTAATGACACGATGATGTACATTTAAAAAGAAGAAAGTTAAAAAAAAAAAAAAAAGGTTCCTTGTAAATGAGGTGTTACTATAGAAACTATAAGGTACAGAACAAGGTTGTCGTTTGAGTTACAGCCGGAATTGCGGCACTCTGTGAGAACAGCTGTAGCACATCAGGCTACTAATTTAACGCTGGATGATAATCTCAAGTTGTTGTTTTTTTATCCGTTACAACAGCCATCCTTCCTATCACGTAATTAGAGTATACGATATCATGACAACAGATGATCCCGATTCGACCGCAGACCTGTGCGATTCAAGGTTTTTCTCAGGTCTTCAGGAGACCAGAGTTTCACCTACAAAGGTTCATTTCACTACCTGATCTCCTAGTCAGAGCAAGCAATGGGTATCGAGTGTCGTGTCAGGTCGAAGAAATGATTGTTGAAAGGGAGAAAACGACGCCTTGGTGACTTGTGCGAAACAGCGAGTGGAATAGTACGACAGATGGGCACGGTAAAGGTAAAGCTTAAAGTCTTCCATTACTGCGATTGACGTGATCGTCGTCACGGTGTTTCGTTAAGCTGATTGATTTCCCCATTTTCATTATGAACACCAACCTTACACCATATGAGTTGCGCCTGGTCTGATCTAGTAGGATTTTGACAAATGTGTTCATCTGGAGTGTGCAGGAAGGAAGGTAGGCTTAATGCTCAACTCTTGACACCTTTAACAGTGTTGTCTAGAAACAGGTCTGAAAGTTTCATGTACTTTTAGACAGTGCACGTATCAGAAGCCTGTAGGCCTTGAAAATAACATTTCCCAGAGACCCTGTAAGGTTTCCTCCCAATACAGTCATTACCCCAAACGGTTCATTTAAGCTAGAACAATCAGCCCTGTGAAATAAACCGAAGACTGAAAGAACCGCAGTGTGTGGATGAGCTGTGCCTCGTTAAAAAAAACACAACCTCTGTCACACCCAGAGATAGCATGCTACAGACACCCAGCTCCTAAAAATAACTGTCCTCTCTAGTACCGAGGCAGACCCTAACTGTCTTGATGCCTAAAACAGACACTCCCTTCTTAACTAGACACTTCGACCTGTGATGCTTTCTCAGCACAATGCTTCTTCGACTACACCCTAGGGCTGGAACCGGCGAACGGGCGCAGAATGTTTAACCAGTTTGGCCAAAGTTTGTCCAGGGTTGTTAATGATTACCAGATGTTTGGCACACCCATGCTGGAACAGTCGCTCTTCCGCCAATAGCAACACGTCGATGTCTTCACCTCAGTGACTCCACCAATGTCAAGCCCTTCTGCAGCAAATCCACTCTTCTTTGTGCGTGCGTGTGTGCGTGTGTGTGCGCGCGCATTTCTGCTTCCACCCCTTGAAGAGTCTATTTCTAAGAGTGTCTCACATAATACAGCAACAAACACAAACATGTTCGGTTGTTAAGGTGCACTACCCTAATCAACACAATAGACTGTAGGTGAGTAAAGGTAAATGTCTACATACTAAAAAGCCTTTTGAGACGACATCATAATGCAGCTATACAGGTTACAATCGCAATACATTTGATTACCGGCAAGCACGAATTACATACGTCACCACAACCGTAGTGAAGAATTAAACAACAATTCATGTTATCGACATCGTCAACGGAATTAACTTTGCTGGCTGTATTCTGTACGTTTGAGATCGTTGAATATTTCATTTGAATATCTCTTTGTAAACGTCCACTCAGGGACGGCAAGGCTTTAGGGACGGTAGTAGCTCAAGTGGGTAAGACTCTGTGTTGTTGATCGGAGGATCAGGGTTCAAGCCCCAGCTTTGCAAAGCCTTTGATCGAGGTCTTTATCCCTCTCTGCTCCCAGGCCTTGTATAATGGCTGACCTTGTTCTCTGACCTCAACCTCCAAAGTTGGAATATGCGACAAAAATAATGCTGTAATGTATATGTGATAAAAATAAAGGCTGATCTTTAGCAATCAGGCTTGTGAGATTGTGTGTGAAAGATCACCGTCATATCGTGCCACCTGATGATCATCTATTGACCATAGGCTTTAATGGGGCTCAGAAGTAAGTAGTTACAAGTTTAGTCAGTGTTTTTGGCTTAATTACTTTTTGAACTTTTTTCAAAACTAAATTCATGACTGTACGTAAGCATAAAAAAGAAAATTATTTGCTGTAACTTAGCTCATTATAAATGTAAAAAAGAAAAGTTATAGATACTTATTGAATTACCGCTTAGCGAATTTACCCTGATAACGAAAGTAACACCACTTTTCACTCCGAATTTAAAACCTTTGTTGACGTTTTGTTACCAATGACATTAACAGGTGAGGTAAGGTGAGGTAAACTGAGGTATAGTAAGGTATGATGATGAGGTATGGTGATGTGAGGTAAGGTGAGGTATGGCGAGGTGAGGTGAGCTGAGGTAAGCGAACAAGCAGCAGAGCAAGATGCTCAGGATGTCGGTGCAGATAGTTATTAATGTTCATATAAAATACAAAACACTTGAAAAGGAAACGTCTACTACAAGCTACTAGCTTAGCATCAATAACAACGCCCCCCCCATCCGTGTGACGTCACAGCCTCCTCTCTCTCTCACACACACTCCATCTTCTTAGAGAAATAACAAAAAATACACCATGAACCAACACAAGAACGTCATAGATGATTAAATATAAATATCTTATGCGTTTCAGGGTGGATCAATTTCTCTTTTAACCAGGACCCCTATTTATTTGTTTACTTATTTATACGTTTATTTATTGTTTACCCAATAATCCTGTCAGTTATTTACAGGAAACGTGCTCACGTTTAAAGATAATAAACGAGTTAAGGCTTAGAGGGGAAAATAAAAGCAAACACACACACACACACACACACACACACACACACACGTACAGAGATGAACGTTACATTTCCGCTCCCCAAATTAAGGCTCCTGTCTCTTTAAGAAACTAAGATGGTGTCTCATGAGCGAACCGCATTCGCTTGTGTTTCCTTCCTGCCTCACATTTCAGCGCTTGACGATGAGGAAGAGGAACGGACGCGGATATCAGAGAGAGAAAGAACACAGCGATAGAAAGGCATCAAATAAAACGTGTCCTGACGCTGTACTAGCTAAAGTACTCCGGCTTTAGTGTATTGACTTCCTGAGCTTAATAGTGCTACAGATAGCTAGCTAGCTAGGACCAGGTAACGTTAGCTAAGCTAATAAGCTAATCGGTTGCTGTTACCTTAATAATAATAATATTATTAATAATGATAATGATGATGATAATAATAATAATAATAATGTGATCATCTACAGCCTCGGTCACTCGTTTAGAGCAGGGAAAGTGTATTAAAGTGAGACTGACCGAGGTGTAGTGAAGTAAAAAGGAGATAAAGAAGCGACTTACTTTCTTATTGCGAGCCTCCGTGTGCATCTCGGTAGCTAAGATGGGGTGCAGCGGTACGGAGGGGTGGAGTGCAGCGGGCGGGGAGGTGGTGGTGGTGGTGGTGGTGGATTTGAATAACAAGTTGTTTTTTTAAGCTCCAGCTTTCGGAGGAGGAAAAGAAAAGGGGGTAAATTTTTAAAAAATAAAAAAAAGAAGAAACGACAGTCGGGTTTGGTCTCAGAGAGTCTCCTCGATCATGTCGGCCCTAGTTTGTGTATGTGAGAGATAGAGAGAGAAAGAGAGAGGGAGGGAAAAATAAAAAAAAAATCCGCTTTGCTTTTGTGCGCGGCGTCGTTTCAGCAGCTGGGTTTGTTGCCGTGTTCGGGGTTGGGCTCAGAGTCTCTCTCTCTGCTTCTCTCCTCCGCCTCTGTGTGACCCCACCCTGCGTCTCCACCCCTCCGCCCGACACACACACTCTGTATCTCTCTCTCTCTCTCACACACACACACACTCACACTCACACTCACACTCACACACACACCGACCCTTTAATCCAGCAGCTTCACCAAACACACCCTTGTCCTTTCACCTAATCACGTCATCGCACACCGGATGCTCTTGTTCTTCACTTAAGTAAGGAATAAAACACGTCGGTTCGTGCTGTTTTAGGAAACTAATCAACAATGAGAAGGTGTGATGTTGGAAAAAACAGCGACCATCCTGAGTGTTTTTATTCCCCTGGAGAAATACTACTACTAATAATAATAATGACACTAGGCTTTGTAACTACATTTCAATAAATATTTCTTAAATTTTCAATTTATAATTCAATAATAGATCTTAAATTTTGTCATTTAAGATTAGGATTTACTATTCGAGATGAAATTGTTGGTTTAACTAGAGTTACTAGGGTTATTTATAAATTCCATGACATTGCGTACAAAAACACAATATAGCACTATAAGCATCAATAATGTTTTATTATGAGAATGGTGACGTGCGCTGTTGAAGGCCTTTTATCTCCATAATAAGCCTTCGTTTTGAGTGGGCGGGGTCAAGCTGTGTGAGGGCGTGTCTCTGAAATGACTGACAGGAGGGAAACAAACGCAAGCATGCGTTTCCAAACCGGTTTTTTCTCCCACGTGATACTTTTGTCCTGAGCTCACGCCTTAAACCATTGTTTGTTTTAATCCTGCTCTATACATTTCTCCAGATTATTATTATTATTATTATTATTATTATTATTAAGGGAAAAAATCGACTATTGCACCTTAAGTGTTGTGAAATGTGAGACAAGTTAACAAGTCGTTCCCTCTTATCATCCTCTCTTTTTCTGTTCTTTTCTTGAGATTACACAGTGTTACCAAGAAATAAGTATTGTATATTTTATCTGTTTATTTTTATCCATCGATTATGCGGAGCCTACCAAAATCCGGATGATGGAGTTGTTGCTATAGAAACGATAACATATTATGACGAGTGCATTCCATGAGTGCAATCCTTGAAGCCAGCATTACTGTCAAAAGATCAACATGTTTCTAACCGATCAAATACGATAATTGAACAGCATGGCATTTGCTTGCTTCTGAATAGCCTGTGCTATGAATATGAATAAAAGTATGTGCACCCCTGACCCTCACACATCACATCCAAATGTGCTGCTTTAAGTCAAGTCAGAAAGCACAGAATTGTATAGAATGTCTTTGTATTTCATGGCATCACAATTTCCCTTCACTGAAACTAAGAGGCCCGGACCTAAGCAAGGCCAGGTCCATGAAGACATGGTGTCTAAGATGGTGTCCATGGTCTGGAAGTGTTCTGCACATAGATGGCTCACCCTTACTGAACACCATTGGGATGAACTGGAACACACATCAGTACCTTATCTCACTAGTGCTCATCTAGTCGAGTAAACACATGGACACAGCCTTTCCAGGAATAAATCTGGAATGGGATGTTCAACAAGCACAAATGAGTATGATGTTCAGATGTCCACATTGTGAGAGTTTCTGTTACAATAACATGACGTAAAAGTTATTAAGGATCAAAACCACACAGTTAATAGGTTTGTTATACTCGTGCTCCATAAAGCTTTATATTCAGATTATTCTGCAAACAAACCTTTACAAAAACGATTCACATATCGTCTTTCATCAACACAAGTCTGTCTTTATGAATATATTTGAGTGCACGTTTGCATGTACTAAGGAAAAACAACAACAATTTAATACATTTTAAGAAACCAGGGCATTTAGTTTGTTGTAATTTTATAACTAGGGATTAGATCTGTTCTGCTGTCGCTTTCTGAATGTTCTGTGACTGACATTTTTCATCCACAGCCTTCTAAAACAGTTTTAACTACATATCCCAGAATGCTTTGCTTCAACAATAACACTTCCGCTGTAAACAGGAAGTTGGGTTTATGAAGGAAATATGAAGCGGTGAGTAGCGAATATGTAAATAGTGCTTCATATCTTACCACATGTGGACTTTTTTCATAATATATATATATATATACATATTAAACTTATAACGCATTATAGTTCTTTTTAAAGTTTTCAGTTGTTTTTTAAAGCGGTATTTAAGGTGTTCATCGTTAGCTTTAACTATCCTAATGCTAACATTATAAGTTAGCCGTTTGTTAGCCAAGTTAGCTTATGTCATTCGTTATAACATAATAATGACACATCTATTTAATTTAGATGTATTTATTTCTTTATGTATTTTGTACATAAACAAATAAGAGTGACTTTAATTACAAGGCTCAGAAGGAATTCCAAAGATTTGGATTGATGTTAATGTTCTTATTATTTGCATAAGAACATCATATGTTTGGTCACAACACCATGACATGAATACTAACATTATGTCCTTAAAGGTTGGGTGCACGTTGTTTGAGAAACGCTTTAAAAAACTGAGTCGGGCTGTCAAACAAAACAAACGTGTAGCCAATGAGCAGAAAGGGGCGTGTCTTGTCAATATGCGGCATAGAGAGTGTTCAGTGCGCATGCGTGACATTTGCAGAAAGAGATTGAAACATTGACATGGCGGATAAAAACAAAAAGCGAAGAAAGGCTTACGATAAGGCAAGAAGTAGGACGTGTTAATATAGGATCAGCTTTCCAGCGCTGGAGAGAACTGAACGTCTTCCGCGTGAAACGGAGCTAAACCTTTCATGGTACAACACAAAGTACTACAAAAACACATTTGTATTACCGTAGAATTACTCATTGTGTTCATTTATTGATAAAAAATATCCCCTTGGCCAGCTACCCCAGCAGGTTCTGCCATAATAGTTGCCTGGGTCACGTATGTATGTGTTGGGCGGAGTTTTCAAAACAGGGGTGACACCCATTTGGGTTAAGGGCGTGTTTGTTTTGGTGATTTCAAATGTCAACATTGGCTTTCAAACATCGTACACCCCACCTTTAAATACACATAAAGCTCCTTTGACACATACAGTGATTTTTAATTATTTATTTTTATTATTATTAACTGAATCAAATGCAATACAAACAAAAATAGACAATCCTATTTGACAATATAAAAACCATTTAACCCTAACCCTTTACAAAAAACTAAAAATACAAAGTGGTCACTATGGAGAGTAATAAGTGATTTAAAAAAAGTACATCATAAGCAGACTGGTGTTGTGGCGCTATCCGGAAATACAGCTAAATGGAATCTCCGGTTTATTGTGATGAAATATTTTTACAACACTACAAAAATGAAAGGATCCTGTTAAACATGCAGAATAGTCCTGCTAGTGGAAACTCTGCTCTTATGTCATGTGTTATTAGTTAATTACAATTAAAGTCATTATAAAGGTTTAAGCATTTGTACATCCTGGTGTGTAACAGCAAAATACTGCGTCATGATGTCTAGGTCATACATGTACACAGTGTTCTAGCTGTCGTTCTGCGGGTGTGTCAACACCACTATAACGTGGGTGTGTTCCAGTAATCACTCGTTTCTCCGTGACCGAGTAATTATTTGGGGAGGTTTTGTTCCTTGTGAATCCAATACGTATAGTACAATATACGTAAAGAACAGATAACGGATGAAATACACAGTAGTGCAAAGACCTTCTGAGCAGAAGAGGATGTATGTTTATATAGTACAGCTTTTAAAGATAAAACAATTCTAAACCGAGCATGTATCCATGCATCTATATTATATTTTATTTTTATTTTTCACTTTGAAAAGCTCTCGTGTCATAATCGTGCAGGGTCGCTCGCCGGGTGTGTGACGACGGCCCGCTTCCTGAGGAGCAGGAGACCGAGGGTCAGAGGCAGCTTCACAACCTGTTGCTCCAGCAGCTCGACACGGACGTCGACATCGACCGGTAAGCATCACGGCTCCACAACCCCAGGCTTGATCTGTTCTCCGTCCTCTCAAGACACCTAGCCCACCTTATGGAGGGTTTAATAACGATCTGCGCAGGAGTAAGACGCACAGGAAAACTCCACCCCGTTAAACTAGCCAGTCTAACGACATTACTAGAGTTAACACACGAGCTCCAGTATGCTTTGTAATAAAATTCTTAATTCTTCTTCGATTGCCTCCCTTGATTTCGACGGCTCTCTGATAACCGATAGAGGAATTATCCCTCACTTCATTTCCACCTAAAGAGCGAGGCGCAGCAGCGCTTTAATCCCCCCAGCCGTCGCTCGTCATCTGAAAGATCGCTAACTAGCTAGAATATCAGCCGTAACTATGTCGTGTAGCTGCACTGCATTCTGGGATTTCGAGTCCAATACTTTTGCGAGTCCATAGCATTTTCTCCATAGGAAAACGGCGGTAAAAGAAGCTCTCGTTAATCGCGACCGTTAGCCGTTGAGATCGTCGAATGGCGAGCCAGTCACATTGAGCCAGTCAACTGGTAACTTCTCAAAGGATTCTGAAAAAAGCCGACACATCAGCACCACGACCACTAAACACGTCACAGATATTACAACAGGAAATTTTTTAACCCGTTTCAGGGTGGGGTTTCTTATTCCGACTAGAAATAGAAGTGTTTATGGTTCTCTTTTGTTCTCTTTTGTACTTGAAATAGATGAAAATAATAAATAGTGCTGACTCTTCTCAATGACTCACAAAAACACACAACCAACAGCTAATCCTTCTCTCGTCCTGACAGCTGCGTAGCTAAGAAGAAATGTTTTGCCCCGGCTGCGCTGTACAAGCCGTTTGGGGAACAGGCGGCAGGAGTGCGCAGTCTGGCACAGTTCCAGGAGCTGCAGGATGGAGAGCAGGAACTGGCCAGCCTGAGAGAGCTGGGCCTCACCGACGCCGAGATCCAGCTGTGGAGGAACAGAGACGTGCAGGACAAGACGAGCAGCGGGAAGGTCAGTGTCCGAGACGAGAGTCGACGATGTGAACGCTAGGAACTTTCAGATAAATTCTATACTCTTACACACTTTAGCATTTTTATAAGAGGTCTGAATAGAAGAATAACAGCAAGGTGAATTCCCTCTTACACAATTTACTTTTTTTTTTCTTTTATCATAAAATACACATTTAATGAAGGAAGAAGTTATTATTTAGAATTGCTCTGTACACCGTCACCCAGATGAGGAAGAGTCTCACGATTTCTTCCTCATTATCGTCTTCACCATCACCAAATGTGGATGGATGGATGGATGGATGGATGGATGGATGGATGGATGGATGGATGGATGGATAGATAGATAGATAGATAGATAGATAGATAGATAGATAGATAGATAGATAGATAGATAGATAGATAGATGGACGGATAGATAGATAGATAGACAGATAGATGGTGAGAACAGAAGGAGGTTGAACAGTGATAACGTCCTTCGATAAAAATCCTATAAACCCAAAGTAATTGAATTAACAGTTTATGATCGTTGCTAATTTTAGGTAAATTGCATAATAATTATTCTTCTGAATTTCTCACCAAAATGCGTCTGTTCTTCATCCAACTCACACTCCGTATCATGCCGCGTTGTCCTGCGTTAGAGACACAATGCGGGTGTAACACCGCTCGGTTACCTTCCAGGTGTTTGTGTTCATCTTATTCCACAGCAGTTTGGCAACATGAACGATTTTTACCTCATTACAAATAATGCAATCTTCGTATGAAGATAATAAAATAATTAATGCTCGTCAAGTTAGTTGGACTCCTTTACCCGAGGATCAGAGACGAGCGAGACCGACAAACATAGTAATTCCAACAAGATTCATTCTATATTGTGTGTGAAATAGTTATGCAGGAAAGCGTAATAAGGAACCGATGATGGGTTTTGTTTTTTTTGTTTTTTAAGAATCATGGCGTGATCGTAGCTCCTGAAGCACGGGACAAGCGAATGCAGGTCATCTGGGACAAGATGGCGGCGAGGGCAGAGTTACTGTCCCGTCCTCAGCGCTTCTCGGGCAGTCGAGCTCTCACACGGAGAGAGATGGAGATCGAGAAGGCTCTGTTCCATGGCACTGACCGCTCCAACTTCCTGACTTCCCTCTACCATCAAGGTGGTAAACAGTAAGAAGACGTTTGTCTAGAGACGGATAGATCTCCTTTATTCAAAAGATTTCTAACGTGTAATATGATGTCAGTCAGACAGGCTGCTAGCTATAATAAACAAATAATAAATATAATAATAATGAATCCCTGTGCTATGCTCTGACGTCACTCGGTTCTATGCATTCAGGATTTCTGATTTCTTCCGATTTATGAGTAAACGATCAGGATGATTTAACTTTGCTCATCTTTCGCCGTTTTCTCACAGAGGGAGCTTCGGACGATGGCCAACAGGGGGCGACATTTTCAAACCCAATGGATTCTTTATACAGAGACATCCTGAACGATGAACAGAAACACACAGAGAGCGTCACATACTTTCCCCAGACGGATTCCGATCGCAACCGAACACCACGTCTGGACCCAGGAACAGACGCGGACCCAGACTCGGATCGGTCGGACGCTCTCAACAGCCAATCAGAAGTAATAACTCCTTCTAAGAATCAAGCATCTGTTCCACTAAAACCGACAGTAAACCAGTCCATCGGACGCGTGACCTCGTGTCGCGGTCCGGTGACCGTCAGCGGCACATTAGAAGAGATTTCAGACGAGGAGATCAGGAACAATCGGGAGACGGAGGACGGAATAAGGAGAATCTCACGCTTTCAGAGCTATCAGCGCGGAGAGCCGTCGAACGTAGGTTTACTGCAGAGCGAAACTAAACAGATTATTGGGGGATTGCAGTTTTTACAGATATACAGAGTTAGATCAATAAAACAAACTCAAGTCTTTTCCCATTTAACTAAAATACACCATTTTATTTAGTTCGCCTCCTGGAACCTGAAGGTTAAACTTCCTTCAAAATAGAATAAATAAAATATTTATTTGAGGTCTTATTCACATACGTCAGGTTTTTGTGACCTGCAGTAGCTTTCTGAGTAGCTTTTTTTTTTTTTTTTAAAGCCAAACGGTTTTAAGAAAATAAAGACATTTCTATGTTTAATGACATGTTTTGTTTTCCATGTAGGTGTTGTGTGTGAAGAACATGAGTCCACGGGCCTCTTTGTCCCAGCTGGTGGCTCTTTTCTCCCGCTTTCAGAAGGACGACACAAATCCAGTTGTGTACCGCATCCTGACAGGCAGACTGAAGGGCCAAGCGTTCATTACCTTCTCAGGTAGGAACACATCGCATCACTATCCATGTAAACAGATTGTGTTTTTATACACTCCGTTTTTTTTTTGTACATGTTTAACTGTTAGACGGGATCACGACTTATTTATTTATTTATTTATGTTACAGATATAGAGACCGCACAAGCAGCGTTGGATACAGTGAATGGCTACAGGCTGCAGGGAAAAGTCCTGGTGATCGAATTTGCCCGAGAGAGAAGACAAGCCAAGACCGAGGACTCTCCAGAAAATCCCAGAATTAAAGAATCTACAGCACAAAAGGATCCGAGAAGCTGAGAAACACGTCAGGACACGCTGTAGTACGACGGTGTGATCCGGCTCGACGTGAAGTCCTTCCTCTTATCCCACAGCGATTTCCCCAAACCTTACATTTTTAATTTATTAAAGAATTATACAATTTTTTTTTTTTTTCTCGCACCTTTAAAGTCACATTTCATGTTGTGGAACATCCTCAAATAGATAATAATTCCTAATATCTCTCGCACTATACTGTCAACAGCTATAAACTGTCGTCCTCTCATCAACCTCTTTTTTTTTTTATCTCTCTGTTGACGTAAACACCGGAGACTCCAAAAGTGCTCGATAAACGTCTTCTCACACATATCTAAAATTGTCCAACGAACAATGACACGTTTACTTGGAGTATCTGTAGCACTGCTTCGTTGTTGTTTTATGTTTATGTCTGTATGTATGTTGCACCCTTGACCCGTGAGATCTCGTTCCACTGCACGTCTCAACATGTAGAGGAATGACAATAAAGCTAACTTGAACTTGAACTTGAACAAGTCATCATGAATCCCATGGCATAATCTCCAGGTTCTCTGTGACCCTATGTAGGCATAGAAGCCTTTATTATCGCCACATATACATTACAGCACCGTGGAATTCTTTTCTTCACATACCCCAACTGAGGAGGTTGTGTTCAGAGTGCAGGGGCAGGTATGATTCAGCACCCCTGGAGCAGGGAGGGTTGAGGGCCTTGCTCGAGGGCCCAACAGTGGCAGATTGGCTGTGCTGGGCCTTGAATCCCAATCCTCCGTTTTAACAACCCAGAGCCTTAACCAGTTGAGCCACCATTGTCCCATCAATAAAGAAAGACAGCTTTTGGTTAACCAGAATCCATAATACAGAAGCATTCATTCATTCATTCATTGTCTACCGCTTATCCGAACTTCTCGGGTCACGGGGAGCCTGTGCCTATCTCAGGCGTCATCGGGCATCGAGGCAGGATACACCCTGGACGGAGTGCCAACCCATCACAGGGCACACACACACTCTCATTCACTCACACACTCACACACACACTACGGACAATTTTCCAGAGATGCCAATCAACCTACCATGCATGTCTTTGGACCGGGGGAGGAAACCGGAGTACCCGGAGGAAACCCCCGAGGCACGGGGAGGACACGAACCCCCAACCCTGGAGGTGTGAGGCAAACGTGCTAACCACTACAGCAGTAGTGGGATATAAATGTGAAAATCACAGGTTCTCATGTCCTGAATGCTCTCACCTGGTCAGTCCTCTCGATGTGTGCTGTTCCGGTTTTGGCCAGCAGAGGTCTTTAAAACAACACTGTAGACTTTTCTTACCCCTCGTACCGAGCGTGAGGTCCACGTGTTACAGTCTGTGTGAAGTTTCAAACGATTCCCATCTACACGTTTTACCCAAATCGTGTGTGTACGATGCCGTGCGACGGACCGAAGGATTAGCGTGCCGTCCCGGATGTGTTCCTGAGATTATATTCCAGATTAATTTACCCTGAGCAGGATAAACAAAATGACATTACAGAGACATTTGGCTTATAGGGAATGAAAGCTACCAGGAGTGATGTGTATACAACACAAACTATTTTATATAGGTGTTCTGTGAAATGGAAATATTCCAGTGTACAATGAGATTTATTCAGTTTTTATGTAAGTAGTTTGAGATTTAAAGAATTTGAGTTTAAAAAGATATTTTTTATTAAGAAAGACAAGGAGGGAAAAAGGAACGGTATAAAAATACACACTTTAATGTCCGACCGGTTCCATGAAAGTAATGTTAGACAAAAAAAAATATGGGTGAATAAAATATTCCTTTAATTGATTTATTAATAATTCACCATGATGACAAAGTATTACATGTTACAGCTTTATTATGTATTATATATTTAACCGTTTAAAGGAACAGAACATCGAGACCGGGACTAAGAAGAGTCTCATCAGCAGACAGTCAAAGTGTTCCAATCAGAAGTAAGTCAGTGTCTAATCTGGACAGAGTTTTAGCCGGTATCTGATGCTCTCCTGGGAGAACCATTGTCCTAAATGAGGTGCCTGATACATGGATGTGCCAGTGACGGCTTAACTTAAAGGTCTGGGTCATGCTTTAGATGGTCAAGCTGCCACTGTTTGGTTCCTGAGAACCTTCTCTGCTCCAGATGTGCTGCTTCATGACTGACCCTGTGCTCTGACCTCAGCTTCTTAAGATGGGATATGTGAGGAAACGTATCTGTTGTGTACCATATATTCTTCTTCAGATTTGATACGATTTGTTGTCCTAGATTTGAGGTGTTTATCTCCAAACTAGAGGTCTTCACAGGTCCACTTAGATCCGAAAACCCGAGGTCCGAAAACCCGAGACCCGAGCGGGTTCGGGTCTAAAAGTTTCACGTGTACCTCGGACACGGGTCGGGTATAATAATAGCGGCGTCGGGTCTCGGGTAATTTAAAATGAATGTGTTTTTACCGAACGGACACGAGAAGACCCGAACTACTGTATCTCGTGTGTGTGCATCGACTCGAGTCCTTTTCCAACCTCTCCTCTGTTTGCCAAGACCGCTTGCGACATGTGGCTGGCAATGTGCGGCTGGCGGTAAGCTAATTTTCGTTGAAACAGACCTGTCAAACAATTCTGAATCCACTCTGTACCGGTTACTTTAGTGTAGAGTTTCATTCGGGTCCAGTCGGGTTAAAAAAAAATTGCCGTCGGGTCGGACTCGGGTCTAATTTTTTCGGGTTTGTCTCGGGTCGGGGCTTTCTTAAAAAAAATATAAAAATTATGCACGTCGGGTTCGGGTAAAAAGTGATTCGGGTCACTTCGGGTCGGGTCCATTTCTTTAGACCTGAGAAGACCTCTACTCCAAACACCTAGAAAACCTCGGGTCTGGAATGTGTCTGTTGTCACACTGGTGCAGGAAGATGAGCTGAATTTCTCACAGACTCTGAGCCAAAATCAATTCAGTTGATTCCAGTGTAATGCTGCTACTGTCGTAAATCATTGACTTGAGCCAAATATACAGATGGGGTGATGTTCTGCTCTTAGTTAGGATGTCCTGGCTGTTCAGTTTGTGTCCCTGTATAACTTTAAACGGAGATACTTTCAATCTATAGACTGACTAAGTTCCATCCGAGGTTTCGACGAAACCCTAACTATTGATTTCAACACTGTAATAAAAAAAAAACGTACAAAAAATCTCTGACCACTTGACCACGCTCCATGAACCCTTTTTTTAACCTAACATTCATCGTTTACAGTATATCACTTGTTCACAGCAAAAAAAAAAAAAAAAAAAAGCCAACACAAACCCACCCGTGTGTCAAAATGTAACCGTGCAAATCGAATAACGGTAATTTAAGAGTTCGTCTTTAAGTCGTATTAAACCTTTGCTGTGAAATATTAGCTTTTCATGTTTGCACAGAACTCTCCCGAAGCTTTTGCACGGCACCGTTGGTCGATCGACCTGGTATCGATTTGTTTTGCTTACAGGCATGATCTGTTGTTCCTGAAATCGTTCTCTCAACAGGAAAAATACTCTAAAATGTTTACTTTTTGTGAACCCAAGAAGTCAGTTTTTATTAGTTCGATCTTTTCAAGTTCGTGTTGTGAAACTAGGCTAAATCTTCAGACGTACCCGGTAACGTCGTAGCTAGCTGTTGTTTTCTGGTGTGCCGGTTTCCTGGAGTCTTGGATGCCGGTGGTGGTGTGGTGGCTGCTGCTGCTGATCTGGCTGACCATGGTTTGGGTCCTGTTGGTGGGATTCATGTTGATTCCACTCTGCAGAGTGGCTGAAGGGGGGAAAGGCATAGAATGTGAGGCACCACGAGCCGTACCATGTTTCCCCAAGCGTTCAGGGTACGGGTAACCCTGTCTGAACCCTTGCCGCGTGTCTAGGTTGCTCCAGCAGGACATGCTTAGCAGCCCTCCGCCTAGCATAGACATTAGAGACGAGGCGATCCCCAAGTACAGGCAGTACCCAATCTCGAACTTCATACTGTTCTGTATGTTGTAGTGGTAGAAGGTCTGGATTACTTCGTTGGTCTTCCAGGAAACAGGAATGAGCGACAGGAGACCGGCTGTTAAAAAAAGAAACCCTCCGGTTCCAGCCGTTTTAGTCTTTGCCGGTGAGCCTTCCATGCACACTGTGCACTGCATCCCAACGCTGGACACTGCACAGGCTTGGACAGATACGATAATGGAGATGACCATCATGGCCCGGGACACCTGCAAGTATGTAGGCAGGTCGAGAATGGAGTTGAAGGTCTCGCACTGGAAGACTCCGGTGCTCTGGTGGACGCACGCCATCCATAGACCCTTTGAGTTCGTCACCGCCGTGACGATGTTGGAGCCGACGTGGGCCGAGATTTCCCAGTACGGCAGTACGGTGACTACCAAGTTTCCAATCATACCCAAGATGCCAATAAAAAAGCCCATCAACTCCACTGAAGCTACAGCCATATCCGCAACTGGTGGTGCGCTGGGCCCTAAGCACTTTAATAGCTAGCGATTAGCTCACGTTCTGTTAAAACAAGAAGAAAATGAAAGAGCAGTTAAGCCTAGGATGCAAACGATGAGTCTGAGCACTCATCTGCCCTTTTGTGTGTGTGTGTCCTCTACTGTGTGTTTCTCTTGTCCCTATTTGTTTACAGGTTTCTGTCCTGTCTCTGTCTAAACACCGAGTTGCCACAGTTCATGTATAAACACACACATAGACAGATTAGTAGGTTAAAGATTCACCCGTTACTCGACCCGAAACCGGATTTTGCTCTCACATCGTAAAGCCAAGGCTGCCGTAAGAAGGACGGCGTTAATCACACAATGATCGCTTTATCCTCGTTTTCCAGCACCCATGAAAAACAAAATGATCGCGCACTCATTTCCATTAATATAAACATCATGAAACTACTTCAAAAGAGTTGAAACAAATATTTGTATCAGCAACAAATATATCTAATATAAAAGTGATAGATGTCGTTTAATTAGTAATCAGTTTTTCTTTTTCTTGGTAAATTAGACATTTTTTCCCTCTTTCTTTTTTGATCACTTACCATTATGCAGGTGTAGAGATACAATCACCGAGACACATAATTATGCTAAACCGATGCACTTACGTGTGTTTGTGTGTGTGAAAGAGAGAGAGAGAGAGAGAGAGAGAGTGAGAGAGAGTTTTGTCTCGAGCATAATCGCAAATCACATGTCGCCGGTGTTGGTAATAAGATTAAAATGCACTCCTGCTTCCTCGGTCAGAGTAAACGTTTTGCTAGAGCAGATACTGTAACTCGTTCGTTTGGGAATTAAGCTACAACTTCTGGCATTATCAAGGACCTTAAAAAAATCATTAAAAAAAAAAGAAAAGAAAACACACAAAGTTGCACGTATCGTGTGCCGATCAAAGTCCGTGTTTTATTCTGGATCACAGCTCTAACGCTAAACACCTGCTCTTACTGTATGTGGGTTAGATTTATTTATTTAGGTTCCGTCTGTTGAAGAAATTTTTTTAAACATTAGCAATTGTTTCTTTTTAATCAAAAATAATCCCAATGGTGAATAAAGGTCTGTTGTCGGACGGCGCCTATAGACCCTGGAGGCCGCGATGGTTGCCGTATGCTACAGGCTACTCGCTAGTGAATTTTTGGAGTAAGTTGAGAGTCAGCAGCTTTCTGTACAGACATCCAGGTTACAGTTTAACAGCTCGCTTTGAGCAATTTTAGGCATATTTTCCATCCCGACGAACATCAAATGACGCTGTGACTTCATAGATACACAGCCTGCACTTACACGCTGTCTTCGTTTGCTGAAATTGATTCTGTTTCATTTTGATTATTTGCTATGAAATATCAAGATCTTGGTGTCAACCTTTCCAATGATTGTCAGTAAGTGTCTTTTGTGTCTACACCTCCTTCACTGAAGATGTTTGAGCATGGGGCAGCATGATTCCTGACACAATGAGCCTCTATTAGCAGCTGTTGCAGTTCCCATTTTTGTCCACTAGGTGCAAAATTAATTCATTCATTCATTCATTTTCTACCGTTTATCCGAACTTCTCGGGTCACGGGGAGCCTGTGACTCTCAGGCGTCATCGGGCATCAAGGCAGGATACACCCTGGACGGAGTGCCAACCCATCACAGGGCACACACACACTCTCATTCACTCACACACTCACACAGTACAGAAAATTTTCCAGAGATGCCAATCAACCTACCATGCATGTCTTTGGACCGGGGGAGGAAACCGGAGTACCCGGAGGAAACCCCCGAGGCACGGGGAGAACATGCAAACTCCACACACACAAGGCGGAGGCGGGAATCGACCCCCAACCCTAGGCCACCGTGCCCCTTTGCAATAATAATAATAAACTATGGAAATAATTGCACAATATTTGAGCAAATTTATGGATCATAACCTGATATCAGTCAAATAGCTTATTTTATGTTGCCTAAACAAGTTTTTTTTTTCTTGAGGAACTTATGAAGAATAACATTTGTTGAACAGTGGATTTAAACGGTGGAGCTCTGTCCTACCTGCCCCTAAACCCGAGTCACTTCTGACTGATGGTAGGTGCTGCTGTGGGAATGACGGTCCTGAGCACAGACACAAGGACGGAGGTGCCAGCAAAGTAACGGGGTGAGAGAAGTGTGCCTCTGGAGGTGTGATGTTCCTGCTGTTGCTCCTGCACCTTCTCAAATGAGAGTGGAGGTGTTGAGAGAAACACTCCTCCAGTCCTGCCTCGAGAGTCTGAACCTCGATTCCCACATCAGCACCTAAGGCTAGTTAATCTCTGACTCGAGATTCACATTCTATCGTATACTACAGTATCTCTATCACAGGGATCAGTGATGTTCTCAAAAGCCTAAACTAAAACATTTTTAAAACATTTTTATGCTGTACTTTAGGAAGTTTACACCCGGTCACTTCCTGTGTTGTCTCTGATCCGATAGCTGTCTGATTTCTTAAAACTGTCCCATTTACATCAGGCCACATAAAGGCGTCTCGGCGAATCGGATATCGATCCGATCTTTCTACTCCCGCCCAAAATGCTAATATATTTTACCTCATTTCCGAGGTAATTGAAATGGAACAAGTTTTGGTGTATGCGGTTTTTTGAACGCAATCAAAAAGAAGACGAAAAAAACTGGCTACGACGTTTATGCTACAAAAAACAGCGTTTACTGTTTGCGCGTTTTAAGCCCCGACGAGACGCCTGGGTGAAAGATCACTCGCAGGTGACGTACAGTACTTCCGTTTGGGAGGAGTTTAGCGCTGACGTATGTGGCTTGAACAACCACATTCATTTACACCTGTCCAGTTTCATCTGAAACGCGTCCCAGACCACCTCCTGAAGGGGTTCCTTCCATCGGGTTTATATCCGTCTCCAAAACGTTTCGGAGGGCATTTAGACCTGGTCTTTTTACCGTCGGATAGCTTTCGGATCTCAGAAAACGCAGGAAGTGACCAGGTGTAAGAAGCCCCTGAGTGTATAATGATCCGAACTAAGAATAAAACACGAGCCTTTCTTAAAATAGTATTTTATATATAAACCATAAATGTGACTGGAAATTTAAATATCTACGCTTGTGACCTCAGGGTCAGACCCCGTGGATCTCATTCCTCTTCACTACATCTTGCACCCCCACTCTCATTAGGAAAGGTGTAGGAGTGACACCAGCATTCACACCTTCATCAGCACACTTCTTACACCCTTCTTACTCCTCCACTCTCTCTCTCTCTGTCCACAGTCCCATTCCCACCTTTACACCTCCAAGCCAACACTGACCTCATCCAGACCCACAATCAGTCAGTGTTCGATTACTGCTGGATTTAAGGATGTCAGTTGGTCAAAAACGAATAAGGATCCGTATAAACTCTTTATGGGGCACGGTGGCTTAGTGGTTAGCACGTTTGCCTCACACCTCCAGGGTCTGGGTTCGATTCCCGCCTCCGCCTTGTGTGTGTGGAGTTTGCATGTTCTCCCCGTGCCTCGGAGGTTTCCTCCGGGTACTCCGATTTCCTCCCCCGGTCCAAAGACATGCATGGAAGGTTGATTGGCATTTCTGGAAAATTGTCCGTAGTGTGTGTGTGTGTGAGTGAATGAGAGTGTGTGTGTGTGCCCTGTGATGGGTTGGCACTCCGTCCAGGGTGTATCCTGCCTCGATGCCCGATGACCCGAGAAGTTCGGATAAGCGGTAGAAAATGAGTCAACATCGGAAATGAATTGCGGTGGAGAAAACGGGGATAAAATGCCAGCTATTAGAGTATATGAACTGAATATTACTATCAGGTCAGTCTGAGGTCAGTGTTTGTGTCCAGGTCAGTGTGTGTGGGTGAAGATCTGGGAACTGGACTGCAGACACCACTGTGACTGTGGAAGGGTGAGAGAAGTGTGGATAGAGGTGTAGAAACCCTACACCTTAGAAACCCTACACCTCTCCAAATGAGTATAGTGAGAAGGAAGAACATCAGTGGACACTGAATGATTTTGCAGGCTCATAAAGAGTTTATCTCTCACTCACTCACTCACTTTCTCATTTTCTACCACTTTATCCGAACTACCTCAGGTCACGGGGAGCCTGTGCCTATCTCAGGCGTCATCGGGCATCGAGGCAGGATACACCCTGGACGGAGTGCCAACCCATCGCAGGGCACACACACACTCTCATTCACTCACACACTCACACACTACGGACAATTTTCCAGAGATGCCAATCAACCTACCATGCATGTCTTTGGACCGGGGGAGGAAACCGGAGTACCCGGAGGAAACCCCCGACCACCTTTAAACCTTGTTCGCAGTTTCCTATAAATTGTGACGATCTATATTCGTCCGTTTCGCCTTGATTCCAACGTGACCTCGGAGTCATGGTGTCCCTGCCGATATTGTTTCATCAGGCCTTACGTCACAGCCTCGGTTTGGAGAGGTGCCGAAGTGACACCAGGCCTCACACCTTGGTAGGCACACTTCTCTCACCACTGCAGCGTCTCCTGAACTGTTCCCACCGCAGCACCTGCACACCCTGACCACACACCCTGACCTTGTTCTGACCTGTCATTCTGTCCTCTCACCGATACTCCAGAACACCTTAAGCGATGCTGACGAATTTATTAGTGAATCGGTCGTAATATATTATTATATTATATACAGTATATATTACAGTCCAGCGCTTCTCTTCTGTGTCACGACCCTGATGATGTCGTTCCCCTTCGCCAGGCTTCACACCTCTGCTCTCATTTGCGAAGGTGTAGAGACGACACCAGGCCTCACACCTCCGTCGACACACTTCTCTCACCCACTCCGTTCTCTCCGTCTTCACCCGGTCCTACACGGTACATGTAGTAGAGTCTGAGGAAATGTTCCCAACCCAGCACCTACACACACTCGGACCTCTGACTCTGGACACGCTCATTCACTGACCTCAGAAACCAATAGCTACTGATGGATGGTAAAATCAGGAGGTGTAGAAGTTATTTCTATAACCATAGACGCAGAAGACCTTGTTTAGAACGGTCTTTCTTGCATTCTTCTTCTACCCTGACACATAACCACGCTTGCAGCGTTTCTCCAACGTTCTTGCATGAGCGAAATATTCAAAATTATTTCTTGTTATGAGATCAACTATACATCGAATATAAGATCATTCAGCCAGTTTTTAGATGCTTTTACTCATTTTACAGTACGTCTTTCTAGAAATACACGCTTACGATTCGAAAACGTTCCGCCTACAGGACGAGACGGTTCGGTTTCAGCCCTGAAATGAGTGACATGTCTTAAAATAGGTTTATCTTTTATTCAACACTCGCAGACCTCAGATGACCTATTTCTAAAATAATTTCTTTTGTCACATGGACATCACATAACAGCAAAATTCTTTCTACACATTGGGGTCTGAGCACAAAGTCAGCCATGATGCAGCACCCCGGAGCAGAGAGGGTTAACGGCCTTGCTTAATCACCCAACGGTTGCAGCTCGGCAGAGCTGGGGCTTGAACCCTGATCTTCCACTCAGCGACACAGAGCCTTGAGCCACCACTGTCCCAATGGTAACCATGGTAACAGCCTGTTTTTAGATGCATTTACTCATTTTGAGTCTTTCTAGAAGAACATGCTTACGATTCGAAAAACGTTCCGCCTACAGGACGAGACGGTTTCAGCCCTGAATTGAGTGACATGTTTTGAAATAGGTTTAATAATCTTACTACATTCGGTTTATTGATATCTTACAATAAGATTCATTCATTCATTTTCTACCGCTTATCCGAACTTCTCGGGTCACGGGGAGCCTGTGCCTATCTCAGGCGTCATCGGGCATCGAGGCAGGATACACCCTGGACGGAGTGCCAACCCATCACAGGGCACACACACACTCTCATTCACTCACACACTCACACACTACGGACAATTTTCCAGAGATGCCAATCAACCTATCATGCATGTCTGTGGACCGGTCGAGGAAACCGGAGTACCCGGAGGAAACCCCCGAGGCACGGGGAGAACATGCAAACTCCACACACACCCAAGGCGGAGGCGGGAATCGAACCCCCGACCGTGGAGGTGTGAGGCGAACGTTCTAACCACTAAGCCACCGTGCTTACAATAAGATATAATACGTAAATATCTCTAGATTCAAAATATTTTTAAGCTGTTCCTTCCATAGCTGCCTTAATTTATCCATATTTCTCCTGTTCCTGGCTTTATTTTCATGACCTCGGGGTGTTTCTTGTCCAAATTTTCACACTTGTGCTCTAGTTTGTGGAGGTGTAGAAGCGACACCGAGCCTCACACCTTCATCGGCACACTTCTTTCTGCAGTACGGTTCCCACCCCAGTGCCTACATGCTCCGACCTGGACACGAAAACGCTGACCTCTTACTGACTTGTGCTGGTTATTGACTGACTTTTCCAACACAACTGAATTAAACACAAAGTAAGTTTCTGACCACATACACAATCAAAGAAGGTGTTACAAATGCTGTTGTTCCCCAGTTCTGGCTTGAAACTTTCATGCTTACACCTTTTGGACCTTTAGAAAACTGCATATGTGTTTTTAAATCCCTTCTTAAAAGGTACGTTTTTTAGGGTAGCTTTCATGTGACTTCTTTATTTGTTATTTATTGGCTTTTTATTTTTTGTATGGTTAGTTTTAGTGTTTGTAATATCATGTGTATCTTTTAATTTCATCTTTTATGTCAAAAACTTTTAAAGGCACTATACAAAATAAAGTTTATTATTATTATTATTATTATTATTATTATTATTATTATTATTATTATTATTATTGTTGTTGTTGTTGTTGTTGTTGTTATTATTATTATTATTATTGTTGTTGTTCTTGTAGTTGTTGTTATTATTATTATTGTTATTATTATTATTATTGTTCTTTTTGTTATTATTATTATTTCTATTATTATTATTATTATTGTTATTATTATTATTGTTATTATTATTATTCAAATCAAATTTTATTTGTCACATACACGTACATACAGGGTACGACATGCAGTGAAATGCTTTATGCAACTGTCCGGTATTAGAATAAAAAAGCAAAAAAATAATAACAATAATAATAAAATAATAAAAAAAGTATAAACTATATAAGAAAATTATATAAAAAAAACTATATAAAAAATATGAAAATATAAAAGGAGAAATAATGTATATACATATACATAAATCTGTATGGTTTTTAAATATTGCCCTTAAAAATTATTATTATTATTATTATTATTATTATTATTATTATTATTATTATTATTATTATTATATAGGAGATATTTATTCGAAAAAGTCATTAAAGACCGGTCCAGTTACGTTCATTAAATTGCTTTAAACATACAATATTTTCACATTTCTATGCAAAAGTACAAAAAAATAAACCACATCTGATATTATTATTAATTTTGTGAGTAAGCCTGGACTTTAACACCATAACCACGTCCACAGGCTGAGGTTTCTCTAACCTCGATACCCATGTGACCCCAAGCGTGTCGAGCTGTGCCGTGACCCCACTGATGTCATTCCTCTTCACCAGGCCTCGCACTTCTGCTCTGTTTGGGTAATGGCGCTAGCTTACACACTCCTGTCACACTTACTGTTACTTTAGTACCTGTAGTGGTACAGTACATAAAGCAGAGTCTGCGGTTCTGTTCCCACAACAGCACCTAAACACTGACCTAGACACAAACGCTGACCTCATACTGACCTGTTCTGCACACCGATGATAAAGAAGTCGCAAAAAAGGCATGCGGCTTTATGTAACCACGACCGATCGATGAAATGATGCACTAGTGAATGATTAGGAAATGCTGCTTCTTTAGTGATTGTGGACAAAGTGTTCCGTTTTTTGTTGATCGATCCACCTTTTTTTTTTTTTTTTCAAAATGTATAGAATACAAAGCCTTAGTTACATTGTCGCTCTGCATGAAATCTGGAGCTCGCATTCGTGTCAACATAACAGACATGAACTAGCAGCAAGAATACTCTCTCTCTCTCTCTCTCTCTCTCTCTCTCTCTCTCACTCTCTCTCTCTCTCTCTCTCTCTCTCTCTCTCTCTCTCTCTCTCTCACTCATTATCTACCGCTTATCCGAACTACGTGGGTCACAGGGAGCCTGTGCCTATCTCAGGCGTCATCGGGCATCGAGGCAGGATACACCCTGGATGGAGTGCCAACCCATCACAGGGCACACACACACACTCATTCACACACACACTCACACACTACGGACAATTTTCCAGAGATGCCAATCAACCTACCAT